>NC_056734.1:788743670-789043670 GCF_019279795.1 Protopterus annectens
ATAAGGTTGGCAAGAGCTTGATCCACCTTGGTATCTAGCAGTGATATGTGCCTAACATAGTATGGTGAGGGTACACATGTTGAAATAACTGCTGCATTCACCACCACAAGTCAACATATATTAAACAGGCGAGAGTAGTGCTTAACATTTGCTGCCTTGCACAAGAACAGGTTGTCCTGACACCATGGGATTTCTTGTTTACCATTACTTTCTACAGATATGAGTCACATGGAGGTACACGTATTTCTGGTGTTAGATATATGTAATGTGTATAACAGCGGAAAGGTAAATGTCATTAAGAAGGTAGATGAAACACAGCTTAACACATACTTTCAGGGTACTGCATACCTCCTCAGACAGCCTATGTATCCAAATAATGTTATGTAATTATGCAGCATATCTTCCCGAAGCTGTGAGATGTAATCTAGAACACTATGATGTACCTCCGACGATTTACAAGTTTATAAATATTTACATTGCAAATAAGTTAATTAGGCCAGGAGTCATGCATGTCAATGAATTGCAATACTTTGCAGTGGTGCACCTGTAGAATAAGATGCAGCCTACTTCCTATGCTCACCTGTAGCAGCTCATAACTGATGGCTCCTGCTGAAGAGCTGCACATTGGTGTCTGGTATGACTTGGCTGAGGAGTTGTCCTCAGGCATGGGTACCAGCAGCACTTAAGAGCAGTGCAGGCATAATTGGAATGACCTTTAGCTTGGCAATCCTGCTGAGCTCCATGCAAGGAAATTATAGGTTAGGCAGAACACGAACAATTCTACATTTAGTATTTTCTCTTGTTTTTGTATTTCTCTGTTTTCTTTTTTTCTTGATGTAGACTTAAGATTGTTGTTGCTACAAGCAATTAATTGTCAAGCTCATCCTGTGGATTAGGATTACAACTACGTGGCAGTTCCATATCAGGTTAAAGTAGTGATGGTGGTGGTGATGGCACTGCATGTGATATGGAACTGCACTTTGTGTGGGTTTTTGCAGGACCTTTTTCTAGGGTAGGGTCATGCTGCATCATGTCACATTCACTGCTCACATCTGGTGTCATCCTTTGTATACCTGTGCTATACACATCGTATGCATTTAACCATATGCACAGGAGACATGTGCATGCAACCTAAGTACATGAATTATATCTTTTCAAGCAGCTCATCTGACAGTTATCATGGTTTTCTAAATTGCGCTTTCTCTTTCAGGATGCACAGAATGTGTTGCAAAGTGAGTCATCCTCCAGAGGCAGAAGGAAACTCTTGCATGCAATCACAGTGTTTCCTCTAATAAGGGTTGAGGGTTTGTTATGTTGCTTTGTCCAGTGTCAGGATCAATTAACTTGTGACTGCTTTCCCAGTCTGTTTCCTCATTTCTGGGATGGGCAATAGATTTAGTCCATAGACAAGTCCAGGTGTCCTGTACCTTCAGAGGTGGTGGATGAGGTGCAGAAGAGTGATGAGCCTAAGGCCACCTTCCTTGAGAGGTGTTCTAGCTCTTCACCAGCATGTAGCCCACTTACATTGCCTTAGTAGACTCAGTCACTGCTGGAATATGTGGTGAAGGTTGTATTGACATAAGCAGTGTGTGGGTATCTAGCTTATGTGAATAGCCTCTTGGAGGAAATAGCAGAATCATATGACTATGCAAACCCTGACATCAGTCCACAGGGATAAGAAGTGGCCAATACCACTGGTCACCCTGATCCATCACATGGATCCCTGCAATGTACCTCATGGCAAGGACAGGGATGATACAGTAGCTGCTGTATCTCACCTTATTCCCAGCCATGTTTGTTTGCCTCTTCTTGGAACCTGCCCAACACTTTCTGAGATGTTCAACACTTGCCATCACTGGTCATTGACATTCAATTTTTGTTATCCCATGTTTTCACTTCCTGTTATGTGCATATCCCATGTTTTCACTTCCTGTTATGTGCATGCCATATACTGTTTGTCTGCGACCTTCTGTGTTTCTTTTCTCCTGCTCACTATTACATTCTCTTTTTCTCACCTGCTTTCCCTTTCACCCTTCCTGCTCTTTCCTTCTCGCCAATAAAATAACAAAAGGGGAGCCTATCCACACAAAAAGGTTTCCCTCCATCCCCTCATCATGCACATTTCCATGCATTGTCCCTGTTTGTGTGACCCTCTGGTTGCTCTTCCCCTCTTCCCACTTTCCTGTTCACCCCTTTCCTTTTGTTATTTGAATCCAGTGAGTGTCCAATATTTGGGCACCATAGCAGTGCAGCTGCAAATAACATATGGCTCCTTATCTGAATGCATCACATGGTGCCATCTCGCTGATGGATGCAGAGATGCATGCAGATGTGCTGCTGCCACATATTGATGTTACTTTGAGATAACATTTTACATTCTCAGGAGATTGTTCTACACTACATGCAGTGACTCTTACACTTTTAGGTATGCATATCTCTGCATAGTTTTCTCTGCTTGCATAAAAATACTAAACAGCTAGGTCAGTTTGCATATTTACTATATGGCTCATTTACATACTTGAAGTGAACCTACCTGCTTATAATTTCAGAATGTTTTGTTTCTATATTCATTAATCCCTGCAGTACCACTTAGCTGTTTAAACTGTGCACAGACATGAAGAGCATCTCTGTGAATCCCAACCTTTACATGAACCATACCATGAACACATGCATTCTTTCCTACCCCTTATAACAATTTCCATTTTATCCACAGCCTCAATTTCTCAAGTCTTGTCTGCAGACTTTGTGGCATTGTTGTGCTGTCTATTCATAAAGCAACTTATCTTTAGTCTCCAAAAATTTTACCTCACAGTGTATGTAGATAAGATTCTCCTCAAAATAAGCAATACCCAAAGTCCAAAGTGGCCCATGAAAGGATGTCAGCTCTCTCTGGAATTCACTGTCTGCAAATAAGTTTATATATAACTCCAGGAAAATACCCATTATGATTTGTCAATATAACAAAGACTGAATAATGTTCTACATTTAAATATCAGAAACCCACAAAGCAAACAAACAAGTAATTTCTTCTATTACCCTATTTGTCACCACAATCTATATTTTTATTTCCCTCAAACTTTCTTGCCTCCCTTCCCACATTTTCAGGAAGTAGAAACAAGCAAGCAATGAACTTAATCCCTCTCCACCCTATGTTACCTCATATAATAGTTATTTTCTTGCTCGTTTCATTTATATCCATAGTCATAGATCACTGACATCTCAGTGAAAGACACACCATTTCTTTACGTATTGTGGGTGCTTTTTCAGGAACACTGGTATATCACACCTTTGAGCTAGTATTTGCTTTTCAGTCAGTGTATGATTTAATTTCCTTATATGCTAATATGCCCACTTTGTCATCACATCAAGTTCTGAACCTGAAGGTTGTAACGTCTAATCCCAGGTGGGTAATGATGTAATATTTGAAGCACTGCTATCAAAGTGCATGATAAAATGATGATATACTAACAGGGGATGATGTACTTTAGGAGGGATATCATACCAAGAATCTATCAACTTGTCCTGGTAATGATTCTGGCTGTTTGGTGAACTGGTCAAAGCAGAATAATCCAAAGTATTATTAAAAAAAATGAACAAGGGCTTTTGCGGTGACATAGCTGGTGACTACCTCCCATAGTTATAGCCATGTGAGTGGGTGAAGGTGCATTTGCTAGTTGTCGTCACACATTCAGCTGCTTCACTGACAGGCCTAACTTTGTTTGTACAAAATGATGTACAGTTTGGAAATTACCAAATACAAATTATTGGTTATTTTGCTTCCCTCTTTTTAGTACTCAGCTTGGATAGATAATGGTTAGATGCTCACTGTTAAAATGAAATGCGAGTCTCTTGTGCTTCAGCAAGATTCCTTTATTTACTTGTGCAAGGAGACAATAGCATTCAAAGCAAAAAGTGTAACTGACACACTTTAAGGATCAGCTTTTATACACTGCTTTGCACTCAACATACAGGATGTTGATCAACTTTCAACTTTGTGCTGCACAGCTAAGCAACTTTAATTCCTGTTAAGCCTTAGCAAACATGAACTTTCATCACACATTTTACCCACATAACAGGTATCAGGCACACACGGTTCTGCTTTAAGCTATCATGACCTATAACAAATGTCAGGCACAAACGGTTCTGCTTCAGTCAGCCGTGGTTATACCCAAGCCTTGCAAATTTCTGCATTTCTGCAAGTAGCTTATTGCAACAGACAAATAACAAGATGTTTGCAAATTAATTGCTATTACATTTCCCCCCTAAAAACACTTTTATTTGTCTTTTTATATTTCAGTAACATACGGTAAAACCCATTTAGTTCTTCTTTACATACATTACGTCATTGTTAAGACACTTAAAAGTCTATTTTTGTGTATTCCTCTCGATCAGTTTGGTTCTTAAATTGTTCAAAGAACTTTTTCCCTTCTTAACCATTTCCATTGAATTTACAGTTAAGTAAGTCACTCAGTTTGAGACAAGAGCAAAAAGGTCACTTAAAGGGCGCTCTCCTTAGGCCACGTGTAGGTACTGGTTTTATTCCCCCTCCCCACTAGTATAGGCTCCTGTCCACGTCTCACCCAAACAGACTACTTGCTCTCTCTCTGCTTAATTTGTCATAGACAGGTTAGCAGGTGGGGATTTGGGAACCCTTCAGTAGCCCAATTGTCTGCCCAGTTATTTCCCATTTACCATTCAGTAGGGATTTGTTACCCTGTCGGTTGCTGCCATTCGGCACTGGTTCCTTCAGCAGAGAATGCTCCAGTTTGGGTAGGAGTCGGGCTATGGCTGATATAAGCAACCATCAGGAAGCTCTAGTCCCTTAATTGCCATTACACAGTCCTGCACAGCATTCATTTGTAATTTTTCTTTTTCTTTTTTTTGTTAAGAAAAACGTCAAGTATTTGCAGATTTGTATCAAAAGCAATAGGATAGAAGCATAGCATAGACATTTTCAATTAAAATCCAGAAAGTTCTGTATAGTCCACATAACGATATTCCTCTTCCTTGGTGCCAAGCTGCTGACACATTGTTTTAGATACTGCCGTGTCTATCAGTCGCTGTAACAGTCCACGTATACAAGGGATGCAACAGCAGCCACATGTTATCAGGACAACCGTTGAGACCCCGATAGAAATCAACAGGTTTCCGATAAGATGACTCCATTTCCTGAACCAGGCCTGCAGAAAGTCAGTAAAGGGGTTACTTATGCCCGAGTTTTCTGCCAGTTCTTTGGACAACATGTCGAGGCCTTGCAGAGCTCGGGTGATGCTGCCGTCTGGTGCCATGTTGTTTGGAATGTAGGTGCAGCAAAAGGTCCCAAACATTTTGCACACTCCTCCTTCTTTCGCCAGCAACATGTCCAAGGCAAGGCGATTTTGCCAAGCTACTACGGAGGTTGCTTCTAGCTGCTCAGCAACGCCCTTTAGGGCATCCTTTGTGTAGTTCACAAAACGTTGTTGGTTGTAATATATGTAGTTGATCCAATTCACGTTCTTGTTAGGTTGTACCCATATAAAAATGGAGGCAAAACCCGCAGCTATTTGATTTATGGTCTTATATTCATCGGGGACCCCCTTGGGACTCCAATGCTATCGATGTATACCCCATCATTGAAGGCTTGCTTTGGGGCATGTCTCTTTTTCCTTTTATTCTGCTGGGCTGCCCTAAGGGTCCTGGTGGGTAGTTCGTCTGCTGCTACAGGTAGGATGTAAAATGGTAGAATTAGTTTGACCAGGGCACAGGTTCCTTTCCAGGGCTCTATCAGCCGGGATCTCAGTCTATTGTCTCCGCAGAGCCACCAGACATCTGCTAGGCTGTGCGTTTGACCCTTCAGTAAATCATTGTCGTTTCTGACAATGGTCCCATTGCAGTAGGCTGAGGTGAGTATGCCATAGTCTTTTCCGGTGCCATTTCTAAGGTAACAAGTGTAGGCACCAGGATAATCGAGTGCTGCAGGTGGTTTTGCCGATAATTTTGTCAATGGGAATCGTTGAGTTTCGTTTTTACAGTCCTTATGCGTTTGGTTATGGAACAGTTTCAGTAGGCATGTATAGTTTGCTTCCTCCGGGAGTAGTGGAACGGTGGCCAGTTCCTGCCTTCCTTTAGCCCAGGCAACACAGTCTTGTTGTTGGGCTTCTTTGGTACTAAACCTTACCCATTGTATCCAGGCATTTTTCTGTGCGAACCCTGTTTCTACCATTAGCTGTTCTTCTTCCGTCATTGGTGCCTGGGTCGTATTCGCTGCTGTCTGGATTTCGATTTTGATTTTCCCCAATGGGTCAGTTACTCCTGTTATTGAAATTCCAAGCCCATACAGTCCTGAGTCACTCACTTGAGGGTTAAGAATGGTGATGGTGACATATGGGGTAGAATGATGAGCAGTGATTTTTATTCTTCCCTGTTGATTTTGGTCTTTTTCTGGGATTTGTGCTGCGCTGGTCTCCCAGTTTCCTTCCGATGTCCACCATACATTTTCCCAGGAAGCACAGTTGGTATTGCATAAATATTTGACTCTAGCTCTTCCCGTGGCTCTAGCCCTTTCATAGGTGGAAAGTGATGAGCAGTCCACTCCGGTGTCACAAACATTGAGATAGAACTTAGTGTTCACGCCAGCCTGGGTTCATAGAATGGCGTGACCGTCTCCCTTAGTTACTGTCCCTTGGTGCAGGGCCGTACCCCCCGTTGTTTCCATGAGGATTATGCTGAGAATGGTTGTTACCCAAGGTTTTGTCATCATGTCCTTTTGCAGCTAAGTTTCAGTCGGTGGGAGGTTCGATGTCGAGCCAAGGCCCTTGTCTAGCTGGAGAGTTTTGACAATTTTGCAGTGTGTCAGGTGGATCCACGAGGCTCTCTCTGCTATTCTCACTGCCGTCGGAGTGGAGGTAAGTACCTGGTATGGTCCCTCCCACTTGGGTGATGCCCAGTTCTTGTGTTTTATGATTTTTATCCACACCCAATCACCAGGTGCCACGACTGAGACAGCTTCTGTTCTTTGTGAATCTGAAAAAGATTGCTGAGGTAAGAAAAATGTTGTTGTTAGTAAATCTCTCATATATTCTGCAAGCCCCTGTTCCCCCTAACGTTCCGCAGGCAGCAGTCCTTGCCACTGTGGAACGTAGTATGGTCGACCGTATAAGATTTCATATGGCGTAAGACCCTGGTATGATGGAAGAGTTCTCATAGCTAGGACCGCTAGGGATAGGCACGAGATCCAAGAGCTATGTGTTTCTGCCATAAGTTTTCATAATTTGCTTTTTAGTGTACCATTATGGTGTTCTACTAACCCCGCTGATTGGGGATGATAGGCGCAGTGGGTCTTTAGATCGATTTGAAATACTTGCCCTAATCTATGAATAACCTGGTTTACAAAGTGTGTACCATTGTCGCTATAGATTCTTTTGGGTATCCCGAACCTGGGGATGATTTCTTTCACTAAGAGCTTAGCCACCATCTGTGCATCAGGATGTTTTACTGGGAATGCCTCTACCCATTTAGAAAAGGCATCAATGATGACCAAACAGAATCGTTTACCCTCTGCTGGTGTTAGTTTAATGAAGTCCATACATATGGTATGGAATGGGTAGGGTGGAGTCGGGAAATGTTGCACCGTCTTCCGTATTCTTCCCTGTCCATGGTACTGTGCACAGACCAGGCAGGAAAGGCAGAATTGTCTTGATTAATTGCTATTACACTCACCTTTAAGGAAATGTTTGTCAGAGAATGCTGTCCAGGATGATTACTCTTGCAGGAAGATGATCCAATTAAATTTTTAAAGCTCTGGAAGAGAAACAATGCAGTCAGACTTTTAAGGGAAGAAGTTAGGGTCTGACAGGGCTACTATTACTTCTGTAAAGTAGATTGTTTAAACCGGGCAACAAAACAATCTTGAAAAGTCATGTGAATAGAATCAAGAAAGTCATTTGGCTGAGTTATGTCAAACTTAACCTAACCTTTGGAAAAATAATGGATAGTGTTTTGAAGGTTGGCTTTTAAGGGTATTTGAACAATAATGATCTCACATTTCTGTCTTCTAGAACTAATGCATTGAATTTTCTGTGAATCCAGTCTGATCTGGGACTGTGATATGGCAAAGGAAGATTCGGGTAATCATGTGCAGATGAGTCCTAAATATCAGCAATAACGTTTAATGTATTCTACATAAAACTGTTCAACATTCTTCTTTGATGGAGATTGTCATAAGCTTATTTTCCTATGTCATCCTCAACTAAATATCATCAAAAGGTACATTTCTAACTCTGCCTTCCTGCATGTCATGTAAAACAGCAAAATGTCTCCACTTTTCCATTAATTAGGAACATTTTTAATCATTAATACCTGAGTGAGTAGTCGTATCAATGGGGTGTCCACCCATTTCTTTTCTTATATCTGCTGGAGTGCAAAGCCAAAGGTGACTAGCCAGGCAAATTATGAACAGCAAGAGTTTGCTCTAACTATACTGAATATGTTGTGAAAGGCTCATTTATAGAAAAATATAAACAAATCCATATAAATGAACTTAAGGCCATGAAATGTTAAGGGTCCCCTTACACTTAAAACATAAACTTGTAAGGTATGTAAAACACCATACATAGCTAATACTGTTCTGGAAGAAAAGTTCACTACTAATAATAATATGCCATATACTGCTAATAAGGCTTATGTCAACGTAAATCACCATAACATGTAAAAGTATTAATTCTATGTATTCTTTGCATATGCCTTTAGTTATACCCAAATACTGGAGTGCAACAATACTTTCTGCTCTTAACAACAAACGTCTGTCTTCTCAAGCTGAATAAATAAACACTTATACCGAAAAATCCATACTATATACATTGAGGGGATAATTATGTTCACTGTAAGTTCTAAAAATGAGCTTTACCCTCACAAACTACATTTACTGCTCAAATCAGAACACAAATTGGGACTTTTGTTTCACTGCAGTGAAAGAGTCCAACCTTTTCAAGTTCACTTTGCAAAATTGTGGAGCCATTTATTATCAAATAAGAGGCAGTACTGCTAGATATACAGAAAATAAAAATGTTTATGACTTTGGTTCTAGTTCATAATAGCCTTGGTCATGAAATTGTCATCTGAGTTAACACATAACTGTCTGACCCCCACCACCTTGAGCCACTTAGTATATTACCTTAGTATATTTAACAACAGTCACTTATTGTACCATGCCTACAGTTTCTTAGTTTTCCTCAGTTCTTTAACTTTACTAAGGTTTGTCTTGCCACCTCATTAGTAAATGGTACATTTTTGTCAACTTTCCAAATCTAGTATCAGTGTCTCTTAATATGTACTTGTTTTGTTGCATACATCAACCCATGTTCTGTCTAAATTCTTATGTTTTTTATGAAAGTCTTATCCACTTCACCAAAATGTTTACATTTAAAATCCAGTCCAATAGTTCAATGTATTTTAAAGAGAATCATTATGCTGATATTTACATCTGATTGGTGTCTAGAGCCCAGATTGTATAGCAAAGTCACACTGTACACATGCCATATTTCATTATCACTGTTTCATTAAATATTGTTCTTATTTTTAGGAGGTACACCATCACAGAAAAACCTTCCCTGCTGTGACTCCAGTAACTTCCTGCCAGTTCTAATGAAATCTCCCACTCCACATCTGTGCAGTTAATGTTCCCTGTAAGCAAATATTCCTGTTCCTGTGATGTGTCTTTCATTTTATGCACTAACTTCCTGTTCACTTCATCACACTGAGATGAGGCCTGAAAGTTATACTTTGATAATTATCTTCATTTATTTTCCATGAAATACTCACATTTCCTTGTTTAATTGTTTATCTTTGTATTGTCCTTTCCAAGAACTGCAGCCACATCTTTCATATATACACTTTGCAAAAAACATGCACGCCAGAAAAACCCTTTTTGCCTTCCAGTGTCATGGCAGTTTCAAGTTTATGAACCACTACTTTGCCATTTTATGTATTTGAAATGTAGGCTACACCTGCGCAGCCACTCAAAATATAAACATTTTCATTTAAACTATTAGATAACTATCCATTCATAAGGAGCTTTCCATAGTGCTGTGTGTGTGTGTGTGTGTGTGTGTGTGTGTGTGTGTGTGTGTGTGTGTGTGTGTGTGTGTGTGTGTGCGTGTGTGTGTGACTTCAAAAGTCAAGCAGCTTTATAAACTTAATGCTTTCTTCTGATATCACTGACTAAATCCACATTATTTGCACATCATTTGACAAACAGTTAATGCCTAGCTCACATTATTGCCAGTGAGACATATTTAGCTTTAGAAAAATAATACAAAAACATGGTTCCCTCTTCATTTTAGTATTCTAATGAAATACCCTTCCCTTATTCCTCTGAATGTTACGAGAAAAAATAATTAACAGTTATATGCTTACTTAAGTAGCTCCATATTTTGCATGATACTCAATTAACTTTGTAAATAAGGAAGTTATGTGTCCCACAGTAGAATGAAAAATAGGCATTAAAAAAATAATTTACAATGTGCCAACAAATGCTTGTGTACTATTGCAGCAAAACAGAACATAATTATTTTTACAGTTATCAGATCAGCAAACTTCCTCAGTCTGTTCGTTTTGAGTATATAAGAAACTTAAGCCTTAGAAACAGAGGTTGTAAAAAAGAAATTGAGAAATTGCATGAGAAAAGGCTGAAAGGAATGCTGACCAAATCTGTGTAGACATCTTTAATGAGAGGATAGCATAGTTCTGCATATTATTTAAGCATAGCTAAGTTTTAGTCTTATGTTCCTTGAACAGGATATACAGCAAGAAAAAAAGATACGCTAATATCACTCTAGTGATTGTAGTGACTGTACATTGTTCCTTGTAAAGACATAGATACATTTGGCATATACACAGCAAAAATAAATAAGTACATAGATTAAAGACTTTTGAATTTGACCTTAAATGACTTAAATGCATTTTTAAAAATCTAAGTATTATTTAGCATTTCATTATAAAGCAGACTTTGCTCCACTTACAAACTGTTATCCATACCTTAAGTAAAGTGTTATCTTGCTTATATTATTTCCAAAATGTAATAGAGAGACAAACTAAGTTGTATCAATAAAAACATCAAGTAATATAATTGTTCGGGATAAAGAAAATTTCACTTCTTACCTGTGTCCCTTTCAAATGTTCTCAGTCAAGATGTTAAACCACAGTTTGAAGGGTTGCATGTTGCAGTGTATCATGGGTAAATTACATATTTTTTTTTTTCTCAGTACTTGTAGCCCAGTTTAAGAGGAAGGAGATGAAAGCCTGAATGCATGCTGTCTCAAAATCCTGTAGATCCAAGCACAGTAAACTGGCTACTCACAAAGATGTACAGTGGTTGTCATGACAACAGTGTTACGATTGCATATATGTTTTATTAAAGTCCTTTAAATGCAAGTATAGGGTGTATTTCATGAAATGTGACAATATTCACTGCATTTTTGTATTAACCAAATGCAGGTGGAACACTATTTTCCACCAGAAGAATATTTAGTTTATCATCTGCTTTTCTCTTTGTTGTTTATTTAAAGATAATTAAAAAAAAAATACCCTGCATAGCTGATAATGTGTCTGCATATCTAATCTGACCACTGTCATCTGGTTAAAAAAAAAAGAACTTTCAAAACGTAATGTGAAGAAAAAAAATCAACAAGTATTCTAGTGTTCCTGGAACTAGGGTTGAGGTTTCACAGGTTTTGTCTTTCTTCCTTCCTGTTAGTATGTGAGTTCTGCATTTGACAGATAACAGCTTGCAAAACTGAAACTTTATCATGTTGCTATCTGCTCATGCAGATACTGGGCCCCATAGCAGGTGCAGTAATGTACATCTTTTACAAACTCATCCCTGCAGACTACAGATGTGTTTTTCAGTATAAAAACTCCCTAAAAGTACAACTCTAAAATGTTGTTTTATCTGGGACTTCAAAGCAAATGCAACACTTTCTGTTGCTAGGGATATTCCGAGTTTACTAATAAGCAGAAAGGTTATAATGAATGTGTGTTAATTTCACTTGGATAGACACTACTTATATGTTCTCTTACACGTCATTTACAAGGAAGTGAAAACAATGTGCAATAGAACAGGAAATAATGAAACTGTATAAGTTGGTTCCCAACACATTCTGATATTCGACAAAATGGCATCAGTTTCCATTCTTTGCCTTGCAGATGTGTCAGAGTGAAAAAAAATGAAAAAAATATCAAGTGCACCTATATATTCTAAGTCAGATTTCTTATTATAATGCCTTCTTTCACAAAGCATTTATAGTTTTTGTAAACACAAGACAAAATAGAGTGGTATTTTAATAAGCTCTTTGACCATGCTGTTTTATCTTGTAGTTTTTAAGATCATAAAGAATTAATGTGAGTTGTTATTAGCATAGGTAATCTGAATTACAGTATTCAATATGACATGCTGATCTCTGCAAATGATATAGCAAGAAAGCTTTGTTTGCTGAACCTTTCATTTACATAGAAATACATTCTCTTAGACAATCTGGGTCTACTTTGTTGAGTATTAAACTTTGCACTACCTTTGTCAAGTATCATATCACTACTGAGCAGACAGTGTCACAAAGTATAGCTCTTGAAAATTCACACTGACCATGACTAAATTTTCATTTCATATAAACTTTCAGGAAATTTCAAATGCCATTTTTGTTAACTGGGAAGTAATCATAGCCATCTGGGGTAATCATAGCCATCTGGGTAATCAAATTCATCACTGCCCAAAAATGCAACTGCATGAGTGCAGGAAGCAGAATAGCAGGTAAATAAAGTGATATAATGCAGGTATCACACAAAATAATCAAACATAGCTGTAAACAGCACCAACAGTAAATAGACTGAGATCATATTATCAAACAGGACCACGGGGTATAATGGTTGTAAAATGCTACATCTGTGGGGACGGTCAAACCGGTTATCACACAGCTATGTAGAACAACAATCATGTAGATTGGTCATTGCTAACACTATTTTATTTGTTTGCTGCTGAATTCTTTTGTTTTTCCCTGCAGAAGTGGTGGTCCTTTTCACCACTCTGTACTAGATTAGAATTATTTTTTGCAGTTATTAGGTAAATACTGCACCACACTGACCTGCAATTAACTTAGCTTGGTTTTCCTGTTTTCTTTTTAGCAGTTGGCTTAGTCCAGTTTTTCTGACTCTCAACCTTGCATTACTTTGTGTCTATCCCTTCCCCCACCTTGAACCTGCACACCTCCCCACCCACTTCTGCTTAATTACAGAGGTATCAAAAAGCCTGATGTAGAAAGGCACCATCATACTCCTAAAGTTTTTTTACATTTAAGTGCATCCGGGTGTTTCCCTCCTTGCTGCAAAGTTAATGAATAACCTCCTGCTAACCTGAAGACATCCCTGAAGCTGACTCCTTGCCTGGTTCATAAAGCTTGTACTCCTAAAGTTTTTGTACTTATGTTGTTGTGACTTTCGGCTTTTCCCAGTTAGGGGTCGCCACAGCGGAACTCCGGTCTGCTAATGATTGGCAGGTGATTTTTATGTACTGAGTTGCCAGCCCTTATGCACAACCTTCAACGAAGGTACACCCATTCACGCATGTCTCCACGCAGAAGACGCTCTAACTGAGAGTCGAACAGGACAGTGTCTTACTGTGAGGCGACAACGCTACCAAAATACCTTTTTACTACGTTTCTGTAGTGCCTATAACTGTTTGTTAACCCTCCACTGTGAGATTTAGTAGCCTACCGCAGACCCAAAGCCACTTCCTCCCCATATCCTATATCTTATCCCTTTGGAATAGCTTCTTGCCTACCTCCCCCAGCTGCTATTACTCCCCTGACCACTAGGTGGCAGTATTTACCTACATTATATACTAGCATTAAAACTAACTATCCCTCAGGTCCTACACCCATTCTTTGGCATTTCAGTACAATTCTAACCCCCCTCTCTGCACATGAGAACCTCACTCTCACTTTACTAAATCATCTGCACATATCTGATAAGCTTATATACTCTGCTCCTCAGTTTTAGTTACTTCTGTATTACGCCAAACATGAAAGACAGCTGATTGTCTTTTGTCTGAACTTATAATAAATAAATAAAGAACAAACGTAAAACAGCGACCTTTAAGTATAAAACCAATCTTTACTAGCAAATGACCAAAGCGCTTTTCGACAAGCCCAATGCTTGCCTTCTTCAAAGGAAATGACACAACAAGTTACAACAACATTTATATACAATCATAATTATTCAATTAACTAATTAATTAGTTAAGTATTAAAAATATATTACAAATTTTTACTGATTTTTAAAAAACACTGGAGAGCAGCCTGCATCACTTACTATCACTAATAATAAGTAACAGTACTATATTCATAGATCTTTAAACCTACATTACAAAAAATTAATTAAATTAATATAACTAAAAAAAGTGTGTTGTAATAAACCTAAATACAAAAATAAGAAAAATATATGTATATATACCAAAAAGTACATATACAATAACAATATCATCTTATAAGATTTTTCAATTTCAAAATACTGGCAATTGAGCAAGTGTCATTTAATCCAGGATGCCTATAAGCATATAGTCTCACCTGCCAAATTAACTCTGCTTCTTCTAATTTTAATGGTCTAGGACCTCCTCTCTGATCTATAGGAATGTGGTCTATCGCCATAAACTTAAAACTATGGTTGGGGTAAACACTAATATGCCTGGCTAGAGCATTCTCCGTTTTCAACTTTTTAATAGCATATGTATGTTCATATATACGTTCCCTCAGCCTTCTCACAGTTTTACCTATGTAGAAGGCTGGGCATGATTTACATCTAGCCAAGTATATCACATATGTTGTGTTACAGTTCAATTTGAAAGCTATCTTATGTGTGTAATTGCATATACTAAAATGTGTACCTTCCTCAATGTATCTGCAATAATTACAACTCTGGCATTTGTGCATGCCTGCATTACACACCAGTCCAGGAGATTTTACTTCCAAAATGTTTTTCATATTTTTACCCCTCTTATAAACCACACGGGGTTGATACCCCACTTTTTTATAAATATCAGGGTACATTTTAAACATTTCCCAGTTTTTGAAAATAATATCCTTACATAAACCACTATTCAAATTGAAAGTGGTAATAAATGCACATGTTAAAGAAGACTCATCCACAACCTCAAAGGGTGTCTCACAAACTGAAGATATATTCTTATCAATAATTGCGTCAGGTTGTTCAACAAAGACAGCATTATTAATACCATTTGTACTATCAATCACCACTATATTAGTGCAAGTACTGGTATTCACTGTAGTTGTTGTATTTGCCCCTTTATAAGCTACTCCAGGTAACAAAGGTGAATACACCTTGTCCAGACGTTTATCAGTCACTTCTTGAATCAGTTCATCCAACAAGCTATCAGGGTAGCCCCTTGCAATAAACATATTCCTAAGATTTGAACACTCCTCACAGAAATCATCATACAAGGTGATCATTCTCGCAGCACGTACCAGTTGTCCCTTAACCACAGATCTTTTTTGGGAGAAGGGATGACAACTGGTAAAGTGCAAGAAAGTATTGGAATATGTCTTCTTGCGGTGTATCTTAGAAGTAAAGCAATTGTGCTGGAAATCTTTTTGCAACCATACATCTAAATATGCAATACTTTCAGTGGAGAACGTGTATGTAAATTCCAGAAAATTAGTACTGTCATTTAGATAGTTTACCAACGTAGAAGCTTCATTTTCTGTAATACACGAAAGAATGAATATATCGTCTAAAAAGCGCGTGTATAATATGATTTTCTCATAATAAGGATTTAAAGACGAAAACACATAGTTAGCCTCCCAGTAGGCCATAACCAAGTTCGCTATACTGCCCCCACATGGCGACCCCATGGCTACGCCTACTTTTTGTTTGAAAAAGTCATCACAAAATATGAAGAAGTTGTAAGACAACACCAAATCGCCAAGAGTTGTCACCAAATCTATCTCACTATCTGGAGCATTGTATTTCTTCATCATAAGGCTAACCCATTCTAAAGCTATGTCCTGGGGTATACTACTATATAGATCCTTGACATCTATTGTGATGAAATTCATATCTGTGTCAAAAGTGACCGCCCTGATAGTTTCCAAATAGGACCATGAGTCCTTACAGATCTGTGCCTCTTTCAGAACGTATTTCTGGAGGATAGAATCAATCAGTTTCGCACATGTATATGTTGGCGTGCCCCTACTATCCACCAATAACCTCAAAGGAGGGTTATCAATACATTTATGTATTTTGGGAATACCGAAGACGCATGAAAATTTTGGATAAGATGTAATTAAATAATCATGCGTCTTCAAATCAATTTTGTTCTCAATGAACAAATCCTCAATGGTGTCATTAATCAACTTGTAGGCACAATTAACTTCAGATCTAGAACTCAAGTCATACTTATTAGATTTTAACACTTCATGCATCCTGTTCTCATAATCAGCATTCGTAAACACCACTAATCCACCCCCCTTGTCTGGTTTGCAAAACCTTAAATTTTGAGTACCTAAAAATTCAATGAGATCTCTCTCACATTTACTTGTGTTAGTAGAGCCATAATTGTGAACGGTGTTGTTGGCCATATACCTCAGATCTAACTCACAACACCTCTCAAACATCTCTAACACAGGATGTAAAGGGGGATTGAAAGTACTGGGAACATGTAAATGAGATGCCACAGAATCTACATGATCACCAAGTAGTATCTTGAAATTCAGTTTCCTCACAAATAGCTTAACGTCTAAAATTGTGTTGACAATATTAATAAATTTAGATGGTACAAAACTAAACCCTTTAGAGAACAATGAAAGCATCTCGTTGTCAAAATGAACATCACTAAAATTATACAAGCTAAAGTCACCAGAGTCATTTTTGATGATACCAGCAAGAGGCAAAAACTTATTATTCGGTTGAATAGTAGTGTCCTCCAACATGCTCAAGTCAAAGCTATTGTACAATGTCCCAGCGTCAAAATAACAACCATTACATAAGTCATTGTCAATAGAAGGATCATCACCAACAGGAACTCCTTCCATGTCGGAAGAATCATGGGTAAACTGACCAGATTTTACTAATTGTTGGCCCACCTCGGTATAAATCTCTGTTGGTATTGACCCTTGTTCTTGGGTCTGGTACCTAAAAAAGAAGAAGAAGAAGAAGTAGAAGCAGGAGGGGCAGGAACTGGAATGACACGCTGATTCATGTTGTTAGAGTTGCTTCTTGCGTGAAAATTGTTGCTACTCCTTAGTCTCTGGCTCCAAGGCGTACTGGTATGTGCATTATTAGGATTACGGTCATCAAGCCGCTCACCACAACTATGCATAGCGTCAACCATGCCTGTATTACCAGTTTCATGAAACTCTGATGGTGCTGTTTCAACATTATTGTCAAAATTAGTATTAGAACCAAACTGAAACAGTCCATTTCTCCAAACCTGTCCATTAGGTGGCTTGGGATAAGCCACACCAGTTCTATAAGCTTCCGAATCCCTGCTCAGTTTTTTTAATTTTTGCTGGTATAACTTAGACATGTGATCGTCAATACTATCAAAAGTCCGTTCGTATTCGAACCTGTATCTATTGAATTGGATATCAGTAGATATAGAATTATTCAACAATAACATGTGCTGAGATAATTCATCTATCCAACAATTATAATGCTTAATAAACAAAGACAATAATTCCAAACCCTGGTTATCAAACAATGTAACTAGTTCCAAGTGGAAAGCAGACCCAGCCTCAAGTCCAGTTGGATAAGACGAACGCCTCAACCCTTTCGGTATAATTTTACGTGTCAAACACTCATTGAAGTAAGTCACTTCAAGTTGTAACTTTTTAAGCTTTAAGAGGCAGGCATCAAATACTTTCAATCTACAAGCAATGCTCTCATTACTCGGGTTGTTACCACTGTTAATCAATGGGTCTTGACTTGTACTAACTGATGCATTGGAGTTAACTGTTTCAGATAAGCAAAACAAATTGTTAAGCCAGACTGGTTTAATAATACCGGCACAGTTATTGTTATTACCTTGTTGTTCTGCGAGTAGTGGAGCCGTTAAATAGTGTGGCTGGAAAAGAACACGATCAGTCTGTGGTGGCTGTAATATCTGCGTTGTTTGCTGTAAACGGGGTATCTGTGTTTTGTGGAACTGCTGAGCTGGCTGTAATACTTGAGTTATTTGTAATCCATCCGTTTCACCATCCGCCAATTCCGTAGGACACACGTTGGAATTACTAACGACTCCATCACAATCAGATGTGCCTTGTAGAGTAGATTCTACATTTGCGTTAGTTGACCCACAAGGACTAGAAGGTTTTCTTTGTCGCACATCACGAGTAAGAGCAGGCACGTCAGTTCCTGCTACAGGCTTGTCACCATCGTAATTGCGTAACTGTCCGCCAGAATGAATTAGTGCAGTCTGATAGTTATTAGAACATGTTGACCCTCTAATAAGATTATTCGCATCTTGCCGAAGTTTCAATTGTATTGATTCAACAGTTTTGGTATATGTTTCACGAAACTCACGGTTTTCACGATTTTCAGCATCAATCAAGTTTAATCTTTGGTGCAGGCTCTCCAACTTCTGATTAATATTATCCAGTATGTTACCGACGACCGGGTGTTTCTCTACATCCAATAAGTCGGCAGTAACAACAGCAGATGTGCTTTGTTTAAATATAGCCGGAGTATCCTCCGGTACAAAAGAATCCGGTACGCTGATTTTACGAGATGCCATATTACAACGAAAAACAGAACGGCAAACAAACTAATAATAAATAAATAAAGAACAAACGTAAAACAGCGACCTTTAAGTATAAAACCAATCTTTACTAGCAAATGATCAAAGCGCTTTTCGACAAGCCCAATGCTTGCCTTCTTCAAAGGAAATGACACAACAAGTTACAACAACATTTATACACAATCATAATTATTCAATTAACTAATTAATTAGTTAAGTATTAAAAATATATTACAAATTTTGTCTGAACTTACCTTACTGCTCTTGCCGGCTCCATGTGTCCTGCGGGCTCACTCCGCTCTCCTACCCTACCTCCAATTCCCACTCACCACCAAGGCACCTATCCTTATACTGCTAGAAGCCACACCCCCACCCCACATCAACCAATAGCTCAACATATCTCATTTCATACTCAGCCAGCTGTTACTAATTTACTCACACCTTCCACTATCTATACTTTCTTCATTAAACAAACCCACCTCATATTTGCCCTTCTATAACCCCTTATTTTCTCATTACTTACATTCCCACATTCTCTCATTATGTCAACCCCTGGCTTACTAAAACTCTTTAATTTCCTCCTCTTACATAATTCTTTCCACTCTACTTCTATCTCATAGCCTCACAGGCTATGAATTCCTAAGCTCCTTTCAATTTCAACACTCCTTTAAACAAACTTCCCCTTTCTATCTATCAGCCTCACAAACCCACAGTAACATTAAATCCTCATCAGCCTACCTTCTCCCTCAGTTTCACAGATTAAACTATATTAAACCATATTAAGTATTTCCAAACCAGAAAAATTGACCCTATTTCATGTAAACTAGCAAAACTTCCACACAATCCTCAGTACCTACTACTACATGGCAACATTCGCCCAAACCCAGGGCCTGGAAATACCTTCCCTGACTCCCATTCTTCCTTCAACTCTCTTCTCATTGCCCACCTCAAGATTCATAGTTTAAATAACAAAATCACCCAACTTAATGCCCTACTAGATTTACATTCCTTTGACATCCTATGTCTCACAGAAACCTGGCTCAAACCAGTTACTAAAGACAATGATATCATCCCTCCAGGTTATAACATCCTTAGAACTGACCGTCCTAACAAAAAGGGTGGGGGAGTAGCGATATTGTTTAAATCTGAACTACAGGTAATCTCACTAAACACTAAACCTCCCTCATCTAGCAATGCTGAAATCTTAATATCTAAGCTCCAAATTAATGCTAATAAATCTATATACATCATTTGCTCTTACATCCCCTCAGGCAACAACATAAGTACTCTTGAAAATATCCTTAACTGGCTTTCCACATCATTCCTACAAGAAACCATTCTCCTTGGAGACTTTAATATTGACTGGAACTGTTGTATTTCTGACAAACCTACATCTCACATTAATCTCTATGGCTTCTATCAAACTATCACCGACCCTACACAAACCCATAAACCCAGCAACAAACAAACTACCTTAGACTGGATACTAGTCAACAATAACCCCCAGTCTTACAAAATAGGCATACTTCCTGATAATATTAGTGACCACTCTCTTACCTTTATAACTAGACAAAAGATCACCATTCCCACTCAACTAAACTTTAGAACCACCCAGAACAAAAAGAACCTGAACCTAGGTAACTTTCAAGCAGAGCTAAAAGCCTGCAATTGGTCACCCCTACAATATCTATCTCTCAATGAAGCAGTCTCTTTTTTAACAATACATTCCTAAAAATCCTTGAGCACCATGCCCCTTCTCATACTATTAAAATTAGGAACAAACCTGCTCCCTGGCTCTCAAATGAGACAAGGAAAAAAATGAGACTGAGAAATAAAATCTGGAATACATGGAGAAGTACCAAAGACCCTATTGATCATTTAAACTTTAGACAGCTCAGGAATGCCACTAAAAAATCAATATTGCTCAATAAAAAAACTATTACCTTAAATTCCAACAAACCCAATATCTAAACCCACAAAACCTCTGGTCAGAATTAAATAAATTACTCCATCCTGGACAAGCCAAAACACCTACTCCCTCTAACTTGACTCATAATTTTCCCAACCAAATTGTTGATATTTTTAACAAATTTTTTTCAGAAACTGTGGAATCTTTAGCAAATACCTTACCACCTGTTACCACCACTGACTCATCCTTGCCAACCACCCTACCCCAAGTATTACAACTGCAGCCTGTCCCAACATCTCTCATACACTCCCTACTTCTTAAGCTTAAATCATGCACTCCATCAGCTGACCTCCTCCCAGCTGAATACCTTCAAATGGCAGCTGGAGTGCTTGCCTACCCTGTTTCCTTCTTAATTAACAGAACCATTACAGAAAGTTCCATCCCATCCCTCTGGAAAGTCTCATGTATTATCCCAGTGCATAAGGGTGGGAACTCAAATGAACTCTCAAACTTCCGCCCCATAGCCCTACTTCCCCCCTTAGCAAAAATTATGGAGAGGTGTATTCACTGTCAGCTACTTGATCATCTCCTCCAAAACCACCTGCTAGTTGACTGCCAGCATGGTTTTAGGCCTTTCCATAGTACTACAACTGCTCTACTATCCTTTTCTGACTGCATTAATAACAATTGTAACAATAGCTTACTGTCCTCAGCTCTCTTTATTGACTTCTCAAAAGCATTTGATATGGTTAATCATCAGTTACTGTTAAACTCACTCAAATCACTTTCACTAGATACCCAGACAGTTATTTGGTTCAAATCCTATCTAGGAAATAGACAACAAGCAGTCTTCTGGGGAAATAAACTATCTACTCTTCTCCCTATAACTCTTGGAGTCCCACAAGGCTCTATTCTGGGACCCCTCCTCTTCACTATTTTTATAAATGATCTGAAAATCTCCCTTCCGCAAACCACCTGCATACAATATGCCGACGACTCGACGTTAATATGTTCAGCCTCCTCACCTGCTGGACTTCATTCGAGTACCCAAGCAGTACTTACCTTAGTTGAAAACTGGTTCCATCAACACTGTCTCCTCCTTAACCCCAAAAAAACTAAATTGGTACTATTCTCTCCCACTCAGAAGTCTCCTGCTATCAACTTCACAATTACATCTAATAATGGTACTGTAATATCTCCAGACACAACCACCAAACTTTTAGGTGTAACAATTGATCATAATCTAAACTTCGAAACACATATCATCCTAACCATTAAATCAGTTAATAAAAAAAAAAATAGTTTCCTCTACAGACTTAAACCCTATCTCACACCTCTGGCTAGGACTGCTATTGCCCGAACTCACTTAATCTCCAACCTTCTCTATGCATCCCCAATCTATACCAACTTATCCAAAAATAATCTTCATAAGTTGGAAACATCCTATAATAACATAGCTAGATTTGCCACTAGTGCCCCTTTTCGAACCCACCACTGCCAAAATCTTAAATTGCTAGGATGGCTGGAATTGCAAAGCCAGATTCTTTTCCAGCAACTTACTACTATACACAAATCTTACACCATCCCACAGATACACCCATACTCTCTACCCTTATCTGCCCGTATAAAAATCTAACAACCCTTTGATCAGCTAATAAGGTACTAGTAGCTACCCTAAAGTCCAACAACAAATCTGGAGATAGCTCGTTCTCAAACTCTATTGGTAACTCTTGGAACACTCTTCTAACTGAACTAACAGCCCTTTCTTCTACCCCACTTTTCAAGAAGCAATTAAGAATCTTCCTTAAAGCCCAATGGCTTTGCCCATGCACAAATCCTGACTGACACTTTCTCTCCTAGCAGGACCATTCTTTACTATTTATCTTTAACATGCTATTTCAGGTGCTCTGATATTCTCTATTAATTCCTACTCCTAAGGTTTGGTAAACTTTATAAACAATGTAAAAAAAGTGTTTTATTAATCCTTTTACTCAAACTTTTTAACTTATTTATTAAGGTATGTTGGTATGTTACTGTAACAGTACTATATAAAAGTTCCTATATTTGAAATGTTTTACCTGTCTGACATTATCTGTATTGTATATGGTCAAGATTTCTGTCTTGTAAATTGTCTTAATGTGAAGTCTTTCTCCCTGGGCCTCTGCTGAAAATGGACATACATCCAATCAGACTATCCCGGTCAACAAATGTAAAATAAATAAATTACTGTGTGATATATAGGACTGGTTGTCGCTAACATAGTTTTACTGTTTAGCTGCTGAATTACTTGGGTCTAAGGGAAAAGGACATACTAATACATATATTGCTAACACTGTGAAGCCTATTGTACTACCTTTAGAGACTGTTAGAAGGAAAGACTCCAGTTTCTTAAGCGAGAACTCTAAACCTTATATTCTTTGCTAGGTACTTTCCCTTCTGCATACCACTCCTGTCCTGAATAACCTGAGTCACTAGGAAGACAGCATATAGTTTAAACCACTAAAGGAACAAACTTTTGAAATTAAAATACATATTTTACATTGTACTTACAGGCTGTATGAATCTTGTGATCTGATTTAGCCCTGCTCCACTTGCCTTCGCTGTGCTCGGGCTTGCTCCACGCCCCACCTTGCCCTCAGTTTCCACCCGCCCCCAGTACTGTTAAATTCATACTATCATAGCCACTCCCCCCATTCCTTCTTCCCAATCACCATCTCTCACCTCACGCCTTCTCTCCTCCCAATCGGTATCTCTCATCACCAAAGGTTCTTCCCCATTCTTTCCTCACAACCAGTATCTCTCACCATATCCAGGTAACATTAAGCCCTAAAATGACAAGAGCTCTTGATACTTTCACATAAAACAATACTATCAATTTCTCTGCTGTCAATGTTGCTTATCCTTTATCTCATCACCACCTATGAAGGCCAGTACTACCTTGGATTCCACTATCCAAATTGTCAAACTATTACCCCAGACATCTCAAATAAGACACCTTATTTAGCTATCCCCCACACATCTAATCTCACATCCCCTTTAAATTATCACTCAATTAAAACCTTAAACTCCAACCCCAAGGACAACTATCTAAAATTTATAAATAAATTTCTAAATCTCATAATCAGACTAAACTACAACCTCATAGTAGATGGGGACATATATCCCAACCATGGCCCATCTTCTCCTGGTGCCATTAACTCCTACGACACCACTCCCACCATTAAACTACCCCTTAGCAGAACCACTAATTCTCTTCTGACCTTTCAGTTAAATATTAGAAGCATAAAGAATATACACAACCTACATTCCCTGTTAGTAGTCCATTAGCCAGATATAATGTGTCTTACAGAAACCTGGCTAAAACCTACTATTGCTAATAATGAGGTAATACTGCCAGGATATAACATTCACCAATTAGACCGCACTACTAAAAAGGGAGGTGGAATAGCAGTTCTTTACAAAAACACACTGACTGTTAATCGGGATTCCATACAGCCACTCCCATTTATTAACGCTAAAATCCTTATAACTAAACTTCAAATTAACCACACCAAATGCATAAATATTGTTTGTGTCTACATTCCCCCAGTAATGATATAAGCACCCTAGAAGATATTCTCCAATGGTTATCCACTACCCACCCCCAAGAAACCATTGTTCTTGGTGACTTCAACATTGATTGGTCCACCTGCTCGGCTGAATCGCCTGTCACCCATATGAATTTTTTGGGTTCAGTCAAATAATAACCACTCCTACTAGGATCAGCAAACCCAACAACAGAGAAAGTATTCTTGACTGGATTCTTATCAATAGTCATCCCCACTTGTATAAATCTGGAACCCTCCCCGATGACTTAAGTGATCATGCTCTAACTTACAATATTAAGCATAAGAGAGAGAGAACTCCCATCAGACAACCTATAAAACAATCAGAAATACCAAGAACTTCAATCCTGTAAATTTCCAAAATGGACTTAACTCAGTCAACTGGTCAATCCTAAAACATATACCACTAGAAGAGGCAGTAGCATACTTTAATACTAAATTCCTAAGCATCCTTGACTCTTATGCCCCTGCATGTACTATTAAAACTAAAACAAATACAGCACCATGGCTCACGAAGGAAACCAAACTAAAAATCAAACTTAGAAATAAAGCCTGGGCCAACTGGTGAGCAACTAGAACCCCTCTTGACCAACTAAAATACTGTCAGAGTAGGAATGATACAAAAAAAATCCATTCTGCTAGACAAAAAAAGCTACTACCAAAACCTGCAGCAAGACACCAAAACAGTCCCCAAAAGTCCTGGGAAGGTATAAACTGGCTTCTTCATCCAGGACAATCTACCACTCCAACCCCATCAAATTACACCCAAAAAAACCCTGAGACTATTGCTAGTGTTTTAATAATTTCTTCACTGAAACAATCCAGTCTCTTGCTAACCAACTCACTCCCACACACTCTAACTCCATCACTAACACACCTACTACTCATTCCCCCTTTAACTTCCAACCTGTCTCTTATCCGATCACTAATCAGAAAATTAAATCCCACCACCCTATCTTCTGACTTTCTCCCAGCAGAGTTCTTACACAAAGCTGCTGATGCCATAGCATTCTTCATGTTTATCCTGATTAATAGGTCCTTAACAGTTGGCACTATCCCCCCCAATCTGGAAAATATACCATGTTATCCCACTCCACAAAGGTGGAAGCGCAACAGAATTATCCAATTATAGACCCATCGCCATTCTTTCACCACTGGCCAAAATAATGGAAAAGTGCGTCCACAAACAAATTATGCACCATCTCATTCAGAACCAAATGCTGGCTGTCTCTCAGCATGGTTTTAGGCCACATCACAGCATCACCTCCGGCCTCCTTTCCTTCACCAATGCCACATATCAAAACAGAAATAATAATATGCTATCATCAGCCCTCTTTTTAGACCTCTCAAAGGCCTTTGATATGGTCAACCACCAATTACTCATCCACTCTCTGAAATCTATGTCCCTGGACAGCCATACAATGCAGTGGTTCCAATCCTATCTGAGTGGTAGGCAACAATCAGTACTATGGCAGGGCAAAGTATCCACCCTGTTACCTCTCACCCTTGGAGTTCCTCAGGGCTCTATTTTAGGTCCTCTGCTCTTTTCTATCTTTATCAATAACCTGCACACTGCCATCCCAGAAGCAACCTGCATCCAATACGCAGACGACTCCAGTCTGATCTGCTCAGCCTCCTCCCCAACAGCCCTGCAAACCTTAACCCAGAATACATTTAACACAGTTGAAAGCTGGGTCTCTAATCGTTGTCTTCTGTTTAATTTTAACAAAACTAAGCTGCTGCTCCTTATCCCCACATGTAGGTCCACCCCACTTTCCTTTTTGGTAATATCAAACAATGGTCCTCTATTTCCCCGGACAACCATATTAAGCTCTTAGTGGTAATAGTAGATAATAATGTCAAATTTGATCTGCACGTCAACAAAACTAATAAACCTTTTCTAACCCCAATAGCTAGAACCGCAGTCGCCCACTCTCATTGTCTCTCTACCCTTCTATACGATTCTCCTATACTCTCTAACCTAAACAAATCAGAGCTTACCAAGCTCTCTCCCTGTTACAACCATATTGCCAGATTCACCACCGGGTCCAAGTATAGGACACATCACTGCCAAAAGTGCCAAGCTTACTTCAGTTCAATCAGAAAATTGTAGCACATAATATTCCCAACCAACCCAAAAACAACCCCACACTTAAAAATATCATAAAACCATATAGTAACCCCAGACCGTTACGCTCATCCAACAAGCTGTTAGTTCAAACACACAAAGCAAATAACACAGCTGCAGACTCCCTGTTTGCCAACTTTGTTGGCAAAGCTTGGAATTTACTTCCAGTGAACCTTACCCTTGAACCCTCAAAAAATGCTTCAAACAGTATTTTAAAATGCACTGGCTCTGTTCATATACCAACCCTGATTAATCTTGATAACTATTTCCTAACTTAACAGTACTGTAAACATTTCTTGCCCACAAATGATTGTTGTGAACTTCTTGGTCTGTATATTACTTTGTAAGTAATAATTGTTGCTGTAATCCACTTGTTTTATATTCTATTACCCACTGTTAAAATTGTGAATTCGTCTTGAGGGCCACACCTTACAGACTTTGTAATATGCTTGACATGTATATATCCTTTTTTATCTGTGTAATTGGAGCTTTTCTTCCCAGGCCCTCAATGCTTTAGTTACTTAAAATACAGAAATGCTGACTAACTAGGTCATTTATAGAATCTTCAGTAAAAAAAAGAAACAGTTCATTGTGCACTACTTTGTTGTTAATAACATGATCAGTTATTAAAACTGCACTTGAAAAGCCTTGTGTAATTTCTGCATATAAGTGATTTCAAACTCAAATTCACTTTTGAGCAAAAATGTATGTGAAAAGGCAGAGGTGAAAAGTGACTTTGTCCTTTACCTTTTTGTCTCCATGCCTGTCAGTCATCAGACCTCCCACAATCAGAATACAGCCATCCATTTTGTGATGGTGATGATCACCAACAGATACAGTAGGAAGAGAATCATCTGGGAAGCCATTATTCAGGAACATATGGGGGTTGCTTGAGTCCTTGATAGCAACCTGTTCCTTTTTTTTAATTTTCCAAGTCTTTTGAGTTTCTAATACCATGATGGGAATGGACTCCATCCCTAAGACAAAGTATGACTAACGTTAACAAATTTAGTATTGTATCAATTTTTGATGTTAGCCAGAAGTGCTCTTTGCAGCACCCGCAATGTGCCCAGTAATGAATTCATACAGTTACATGTATTGGTAACATATCTAAGTCCATTATTCTCAACCTCTTTTCCCATTTTGCACATGAGGTCAGGGTGTCACTTCCACACTGACAATCATATCAAGCCAAACATGTCTATGTATGATTGTAAATTTGCTTTTTATAAGACCCATTGTTCCTACTTCTATTGGAACTGTCTGGGTATCCTTCTTCCACATTACCCTCTTTTCTGCCTGCAAATCCTGGTATTTTTATGACTTTGTGTGCCTCTGTATGTAAGACACTGTAGTCACTGGGTATAGCAATTTCAATACTACTTTTGTCTTCTTTTCATGGACCACTATATCTGTTTTCCTCACATCTATTTTTTGAACTGTTTGTAATGGGTGATCCCATGTGATATAAACTTCATAATGTTCTATAATGCTTTGTGGCTTATTTTTCCAGTGTTTTTCAACTACTTCAGTATTATAATGTTTGCACAATCCCCAATGTATTAGTCTTGCCACATTATTATGCCTTTTAATATACAGTCCTTCTGCCATTAGGATATCACAACCAGCAACAAGATGTGCGACTGTTTCCAATTTTGCTTTACATAACATACATTTGTCTGTTTCTCCCACATGTTCAATGTACTTTGTAAACCAACATCTACATAGTCCACTATCTTGGGCTCCCAATATTAACATTTCATCTTTTGGTTTAAATTCACCTCTCCTTAACCATTCCTACATTCCATCCTGATCAACACAATGTCGTTCCAAGAGTTTTCTATACTTGCAGCTATATTTATGCATTTTCCCCATTTCTTGCTTTCTCATCTGACCCTTCACCTTATGATCGATTACGATATGATCGATTATTAAAACTGCACTTGAAAAGCCTTGTGTACTTTCTGCATAACAGTGCTTTCAAACTAATTAATTCACTTTTGAGAAAAAATAATATATGTAAAAGTCAGACATGAAATGACTTTGTCCTTTATATTTTTGTCCCCATGCCTGTCACTCATCAGACTTCCCACAATGACTACAGCCATCCATTTTGTGAGGGTAGTGATCACCAACAGATCCAGTAGGAAGAGAATCATCTGGGGAGCCTTTATTCAGGAACATATGGGGGTTGTTTGAGTCCTTGATAGCATCCAGCAATGAAGACATCTCGATGGTGAAGGATGTTCAACCTGCACCACCACAGTAGCCCACAGTGCCTTCACCATTGCAAGTGCATGCTTTGGTACACTTGCACACTGAAGGCTACTGCCAGTCAATGGGGTGGTGAACCACAACACCCATCCCCCTGCCCCCCACCATTGTGGTCCCACCCTCTTCTTCCACAAAGCTGCTTGACTCATTACTGACTATGGTCCTTTCCTAGCATACAAATGTCCATCCTCCCTCCCACCTCTGTTAACTGCCTAATCCACTAGTCATCCTTGGGTCACCTAGGGTCCAGTTAGGGCTTTATCACTTTATGCCACCAGGATGAAAAGTGGTTTTAATGTTAATTCACAAGACTTTTGCATTTTTCTTTCTAATTATTTTCTAGTACTGCAAGATTTTGAATGAAAACTTATTAAATGTACTTATTCATTCTTTCATCTAGTTGTTTGTTTGTGTGCTGTTTATATGTTCCTTTATTTGTTTTCCTTTCACAATTTTCAAAATGATTAGACTCTTGTAGGACTTGTCAGCGACTGTAATAGAGATTGCTTAGTTTAATATCCAATTTTATTGATAGCGTTCTTTTGAACGATAAAAATAGCATGTGCACATATCTCTGATATTCCAACTGATCTGGTTAGATTTATGCAGAATTCATATGAATAATAATGAATACTGAATAAGATAAGTCCTTGCACCACAGAAGGTGGACCCATTGCTAAAATAAATCATTACTGATATGTTTTCTGCTTTCTGACTCAAGACTTCTGGCATCAGCGATTTTTTTCCAGATGAACATTTCACAGGTGATTTAACAAAATAATATTGACATTTTAAGAAAGAAGTGCAAACATAAGATAAATATTGAACTTTAAAGGTTAGTGTCTGCTAAACAGCAGCCACTGGTATTTTTCTACCATGCAGCTTTTAGAAAGATAGTAAACAAATAAAAACACGTTAAGAAGTTGGTTAAGACTGTCTTTATTTTTATAGGTGGTACTGTATGGAAAGATGGTATAACAGATAAAATATTACATTGTACTGCCAATGTGGGAATTGGGTGGGATAGCCTTGTATATAACCAATTGCATGTTGGTCCTGTACTCATGACTTACTAACTTGTATAACAGTGTGCAAGTAAAGGACTAGAGACATATCTCTCAATCTCATAGTGCAAGAAATCTGGACAAAACCTAAAATCATGTGGGTGGGGGGCGACAATGGCTCAAAAAAAGGGATAGATTTTAAATATTCCTCTTAGAAAGTTCCTAAAGAAAAAAACAAAAAAAAATATCCTTGCTTCCCGCCTTTCCTGACCTAGAGTAGTCCAAATACAGGCTTTGCTGTATTCTGGACTTTTGGAAAGTTCCTGTGTTGCCCATTTCCTTTATTGGATAAAAGGAGGCTTCTTTGTTCACCAGTGGGAGTGGGGAGCTTAGAGCAGCCTATCTATCCCTGGAGGAGTGTTCCCAGCACAAGAATCTGGTAGTCTATTGGCCGTTTTGGGCCAATTTCTAGCTCTTTCAAGTCCCCCTGTATAAAACTCGCTTTGGCGCAGTTTTTGCTCTTGTTACTACTCAACCAAGCTCCTCGTGGTCCTGCAGAGTGGTGCTAGCAGCAGAGAGGCAAAAAGAGTGACTGCTTACCTGATAAAGTGTTTTTTCCTAATACTACCTGTGCGACTGTCTGATCTAGCTGAAAAGCAAGTATTTCTGCTCATTTACCTGTTTTGAACTGTTTAAAGCTGCTTTTCCACCTGCACTTTTAAAGATTGTCCTGTTTGTTGTATTTACCTGTTGAGGCTACACACTCAAGTGCGCTAGTCTGTGTTACATATTTATTGCATTTTTCTGCTGTTTGCTTACAAAAAAAGAAAAAAACAAAAAAAATATCCTTGTTTCCCGCCTTTCTTAACCTAGAGTAGTCCAAATACAGGCTTTGCTGTATTCTGGACTTTTGGAAAGTTCCTGTGTTGCCCTTTCCTTTCCTGGATAAAAGGAGGCTTCTTTGTTCACCAGTGGAAGTGGAGAGCATAGAGTAGCCTATCTATCCCTGGAGGAGTGTTCCCAGCACAAGAATCTGGTAGTCTATTGGCCATTTTGGGCCAATTTCTAGCTCTTTCAAGTCCCCCTGTATAAAACCCACTTTGGCATGGTTTGGTTTTTGCGCTTGTTACTACTCAGCCAAGCTCCTCGTGGTCCTACAGAGTGGTGCTAGCAGCAGAGAGACAAAAAGAGCGACTACTTACCTGATAAAGTGTTTTTTTCCTGCTACTATCTGTGCTACTGTCCGATCTAGCTGAAAAGCAAGTATTTCTGCTCATTTACCTGTTTTGAACTGTTTAAAGATGTTTTTCCACCTGCACTTTTAAAGATTGTCCTGTTTGTTGTATTTACCTGTTGAGGCTACACACTCAAGTGTGTTAGCCTGTGTTACATATTTATTGCATTTTATTGCTGTTTGCTTACAAAAAAAGAAAAAAAACAAAAAAAATGATCCTTGTTTCCCGCCTTTCCTGACCTAGAGTAGTCCAAATACAGGCTTTGCTGTATTCTGGACTTTTGGAAAGTTCCTGTGTTGCCCATTTCCTTTCTTGGATAAAAGGAGGCTTCTTTGTTCACCAGTGGGAGTGGGGAGCTTAGAGCAGCCTATCTATTCCTGGAGGAGTGTTCCCAGCACAAAAATCTGGTAGTCTATTGGCCGTTTTGGGCAAATTTCTAGCTCTTTCAAGTCCCCTGTATAAGAGCCACTTTGGTGCGGCTTTGTGTGATTTTGCACATAGAGCAGCATCAGGCAGCGCCGCTTAATTGGGTTTAAACCATTCTTGGCTCCACAAAGTCTGCTCTTCACTTTTTCCCCTTAGAACTGCTCTAGCTCTCAAAATAAACACCCTATTCCTAATCTAAAGCCTGGCACTTGCTCACTAAAGCAATTATATGTCAGCACTAAAAAAATGAAAGCACTATGTCCTCACAAACTCCCCTTGAGTACTTTGTTCCCCATTGGCCCTTTTTTCAATTATAAAGGAGTTCCCTATACTATTCTAGCATGGCCAAAGGTCAGTTGTCAATCTACTCTCCAGTCCAGCTGGTGAATCTGGGAATCTTTAGGCAATGTTACAACTGCCTCATGCACACAGACAACCCTCTCCTCCTTCCAACAAGTTCCAACATATGTGAGAGATGCAACCATATAGCCAAACTGGAGGCTAAGCTCTCTCAACTCAGTACTGGCGTAACCAGTCAGGAGGAGAAGGTAACCACGCACACTACAATTCCAGTCTCACATAGACCTACCACAACAGCAAACCAAACACATAAACACACAAAAACATACTCTGAGGCTCTAAATAAAAATCTGCCTAAGCAGAAGAGACCTCCAAAGCAGACATCCAAGCAACCGCTACCCCAAAACAAAACACGTGCAACACATAGTTCACAAAGCCAGTGTGCCAAACAGTCACAGCCCTTAAGGCTAAACAACACACCTGAAACACTTGTAATAGGTGATTCTATCATCAGGCACACTGACGTCCCGCTCACCAGGCTGAACAAGGAGAAAGTCATGGTGAGCTGCCTGTCAGGTGCTAGGATCCGCCACATAACACAAGCACTCAGGTCACTCCAAGGCAAATACAAATATGACTCAGTCATTGTCCATGCTGGTGTGAATGACCTGAGATGTACCTCCCTGGACTACATGAAAAGTGACATAGAGGAGCTCTCTGAGCATGTAGTTCAGGCCGGTATGACCCTGACCTTGAGTAGCATCCTAACCTCACCAAGAATGATGCCACAATATGAAGACAAGATGATCAATTCCAACAATTGGCTTAAGTATTGGTGTCTTTCAAAGGGGATCCAATGCCTGTCAGCCTGGGATGACATGCTCGACAAGCCACGTTGCTTCGCTAGGGATGGCTTGTACCTGTCACCCCTGGGCTTTCGGATATTGGCAAAGGCTCTTGCCACCCCCATAGTGCCTTTTTTAGGCAAAACTCAAAAGACAAACCCACCTCCATAGGTATCACAAGGGAAAAGAAACTAAGGGTAATGCTACTCAACGCCAGAAGTCTAAACCTCAAGATGCGTGCACTTGAAACTCTCCTCAGCATGGGGAAACATTGATATCTGTGCAGTAACAGAAACCTGGTTCAAGGCTCCCGAGAGCACCCCAGCACTACCATCCTCATACCATACTTTTCGGCCCCAAAACTCAGACCGAACCACAAAAGGAGGGGGAGTATCAATATTTGTCAAAGATACCCACACCTCCAGGTTGGTTGCACAGCACAAAGCATCGGAAACTATCTATGTGCAACTAACAGTGGGTAAAATTGCCTTCCAGTTTATAGCCTGCCACAGACCACCCTCCCAAACCCATGAACCCCACTCGACCTTCCTGAGAACACTGGACAATATGATGGTCTCCCCAAACACCATTATATTGGGCAACATCAACTACTCAAACATAGACTGGGAGCATTACTCTAGCTCCAACACCCTAGCCCAAAGGTTCCTAGAATTTATAAACTCAAATGTTATGGAACAACTTGTCACCACTCCCACAAGAGGGGAAAACATACTGGACCTGATCATCACCAACATGGGGACTCTATGCTCCAGACCAGAAGTGTATCCCTCACTAGTAAGATCAGACCATAAACTAATCTCACTGGATATCCACATCCCAACCCCACCCCCTGCCCAGAAAACCACAGTGAAAAACTTCTCTAAAGCAAACTTCACACTCCTCAAAATCAAGGTGGAATCCTTCAAAGCCCCCGGGCCTGTGGAAAATACAGCCCAGACTGCAGAATCCTTTATAAACGTATTCTATGAACACCTTTAGGAATGCATGGATCATGCAATCCCAAATAAAACCAAGACCCAATCCCCCCAAAGGCAGGCGTCCTGTCTGGTGGATCCCAGCCATAAACAAACTATACAATACAAGGAGGAAGCTACTGCATGATAGAGCAAAATCCTTAAAAAGGAAGGCATCTCTGATCAGTATTAGCAAAAAACTACGGGCACTCATAAAATCATCTAAGGCCAGCTTCGAGAGAAAAATTGCACAAGACACTAAAGATAATCACAAAGCTTTCTTTAGTTATGTTAGGAACCTGGGTGGAAACTCTCAGATATGCTCAGAGTTAGTTCAAAATGACAAAAAATACCCTGAACCCACAGATATTGCCAACATCCTGGCTCACAGGTTCAGCGCAAACTTCTCCTCCCCTCCCCCCAAAAGAGCAATTATCTATCCCAGCAGAGTGCTGCCCCCCTAACATCTCAGATGCTCAGGTGAGAGCCGCCCTCTCCAAAGCAAAAAATACAGTATCAGTGGGACCAGACGGTGTCCTGGGCTGCGTCCTACATGAACTCCAAGAAGAGCTGAATCCCAACATAAAGCTACTGTTCAATCTTAGCCTTACTACAGGATATGTATCCAAAGAATGGCTTACAGCAACAGTGGTCTCTCTCCACAAAGGTGGTGCCTCAACGGATCCTGGAAACTATTGCCCCATAAGCCTGACTAGCTTGGTCTGCAAAGCTATGGAGAGGATCATCATGGAACTCATAAATAAAGATATTGGGGACCTACAGACACTGGATCCTACCCAGTTCGGCTTTGTTAAGAGCAGATCCTGCCTCTTAAACCTGGTTGATTTCCTTGAAACAGTCACCAAGGCCACTGACGAGGGGAAGGTGGTCTACACAGCCTACCTGGACCTCGCAAAAGCCTTCCATACAATACCCCACTCGGGCATCATAGATAAGCTATCCAGCTTAAATATAAACCCCTATGTCACTAGATGGGTTGCAAACTGGCTCAAGGACAGAACCCACATGGTCAGAATTGCTGGAGCCATGTCAGACTCCAAACCAGTTACAAGTGGCATCCCACAAGGCTCAGTCCTGGGATCTCTCTTATTCGGCATATATTTCTCAGAGGTACAGGCCAACACAGGAGGACTGTGGCTGACCAAGTTCGTAGATGACTGCAAACTGGGCACCATAATCGACTCTCCAGCTGACACAAGCATCCTCCAAAAGGGTCTCATAGAAACAGATAACTGGTGCCAGAGTCATGGCCTCAAGCTAAACGCCAAAAAGTGTATAGTCATCCCCTTTGGCAAAAACAAAGTGCCCACAAATTACCACATATGTGGTAATCCATTAAGTATGGAAGAAGTAATTAGGGACCTGGGGACCCAAGTTGATAGCAATCTCTCATTTGACAACCACGTGGCCAAAGTGGTTAGAAAAACCTTCTATATAGCCCACCTAATCATGAAGGGATCGACATCTAGATCAAGGGAGGTCATTGTGCTTCTTTACTCATCCCTCATTAGGCCCATAATTGAATACAATGCCCCTTTTGGGATGTACCTTACCCGGCACCTACAGCAACTGGAAAGACCCCAAAAGTACCTCACCAAGAGGATCAAAGGGCTCAAACAGATGCCATATACTGCCCGTTTAAAGAAACTCCAGCTCTACTCGGTTGCATACCACCTGCTTAGAGGCGATCTGTGCCTGACGTATAAAGCCATGTCCAACCCGGAATTAATGGACATGCTGCACCTCAGAAAATCCAAATCCCATCGAGCTACGTGCTCGAGAGACTTGAACCTCAGCACTGGAATAAATAGGACATACTGGAGGGACAGATTCGTAACCCAGAGGCTCCCTTCACTCTGGAATAGAATCCCAGTCCAAGTTAGGCAAAGTCCCTCACTGACTATCTTCAAAAGAAATCTTGACGAGTGGATGGGAGTCTGTAGGTTTAACCCGGGTATCACTTCCGTGTCACTGCTAAACAGATGCACAGTGAACTAACCTCGAAAAAGGGCATAGTAAAACATTTAAAATGTGTGGCGAAAGCCAAACACACTCTGGCTAGGCTTACAAATGCCCTAGGGCAGATAGCCTAGTATGAACCTATGAACCTATAGGATTTGTGTTAGCATGCATTTGCTGAAGGATATAAAGTCTGAAACTCAAATGTATGTCATCATTTACTGGCTTCAGTCCTCAGTGATTTGCCCGAAAACCACAAATTACATAAGGTACAGACCAAACATACCAAGCAGAAATCTGGACATTCTAGGAAAATCTGGAGAGTTGACAGCTATTACTAAAGAATTCTAATGTAAAAATATGAACAAAGAAAAGAGCTCATTTTGTGTTCAGAACAATTTTTCACTTATGTGACTTCACCTATAGTAATTAAAAAAGCACCTCTTACCTCATGTAGCAGCTGATAAATAACAAGAAAAGTTGCCCAGTCATTACTTTGCTAAGAATCTAAAACTGTACCTTGGTAAAGATATGAAAACTGATGTGTGCCATGTTATCTGTCAGAAAATGCCTCTACTAAAAACTATGCAGTTATTAATTTTCCAATGCCTGCTTTATCCTATTCATGGTTGTGTGGATGCGTGTGTGTGTTTGGGGGGAGCAGGCTGGTGCTTATTTATCTATAAACTTTCAGTTTAGTCTTCTCCTGCAGTAACAGGTCCATAAGCCAGTCTTCTATTTTCATACATCCATACAGAAGTGGTATGTAGCCATGTGACCTCAGTGAAAGCACTTAACATTTACTTATGAAATGACAATAATTTGTTTTTATTCTACTTAACACTGGAACTACAGCTTGTTCTCTTTGAGCTCCTGACTATGTGGTCCTTTTCTATTTTCATATATCTATCCTTTACAAAATATGAGGGAACCTGTTGGTAACTGTAAACATCAGACAGTAACATTTATATTGCCTCAGCATATGTATTAGAATCCATAACTGCAGTTGTGTTTCCACTGTCAGCCTTCTGATAACAAAGGTCTGACATGCTAGTTAGCTCTCTTCATACATTCTTGTCAGCCTTGATGTTAAATAAATGACTTATGTCATTATCACACACATTTACAAAGACAGCCAATACAGATGTCAGGGTGGGATTAAATAACACTTCTGTTCCTCATAGTACAGTCAGGAATGTACCACATGTTGGAATATTTTAAAATATGGTGGGCATTAAACTGTCTGGTGAATAATCTCAACTCAAGTAAAACTTCATCCATTTTATCCCTACCAGAAAGAGAAGTTTCCGAACTTTAGATAGTACCTGTGTTTCTGAACCTGAAGAAGGTAAATCTTCGGACCTGGTAGTTGATGTTAATTTCCTTCTCACAGTACGTTTTTGGGTACATGTAAAGCATGAGCGGATCTGCTTCATTGTTTGATACAGTACTTTCTCAAAGAAGCAACATGGGAATGCATCTTAAATGGGGTAATCACATGAACAGCCTTCTGGCATTACCAAAGTATCCATTTAAACCTTTTTCCACACCATCCCTTCTCTTTTTATTTCTTGAATAATATTATTCTTATATTCATTTTGTCTGACTCCCTCCTTCACCTTAGCTGTATCCAGCGCACCACTTTCCCCTCTGTCTTCATTAGAAATGATCTAACTCTGTGCTACATCACATATTGAAAGGATTCTGTGAATAGAGTTTATTAAAATTATGCATAAAAGCACAAACTTGTAAATAACGACTAGGAAGTTCCACGGTCTGAGTAAACTACAGCAATAGCACGTACCTCCTCGTCAAAAATAAAATGTTTTCACTGTTTCAAAAAAGTTCCACGCTGAAGAATGTTACCAAAAAATCCGCAGCAATAATGGAATTTATTCTTGAAAACATACAAACTGGTACAGCCAACACAACGCCAGTTTGTATGTTTTCAAGAATAAATTCCATTATTGCTGCGGATTTTTTGGTAACATTCTTCAGCGTGGAACTTTTTTGAAACAGTGAAAACATTTTATTTTTGACGAGGAGGTACGTGCTATTGCTGTAGTTTACTCAGACCGTGGAACTTCCTAGTCGTTATTAAAATTATGCAATTTTTGTGCAATTTCCAGTGCATTATACTATCATATGTGTATGTACTTACCTTTTCAGTGCATTGTTGTATACATTGTGTATGATTAATTGTGATGCCATTTCTGTGTGACGTTTCATACTCAATAATTGCTCATTTGCTGCTCATGTCAATTCTTTATTTAAATTGACCTTGTCTCTTCTCAAGCTGAACCTGGATAGGGTGCAGTTGGAGCAAATATAAATAAGAAATAAAAACTTAAATTGACTTCAGGTGATGGTAAACTACAAAAATAAGTGCAACACTTCAACAATACACTAGTTCAGAGGAAACCACAGTCTAATAAGCCAGCGGAGGTTTAACATCAAGTTCAGACATAGACAAGTAAAATGTGTGGTACTAAGAAATTAAGAAAAATGATTCCCAATTAAACTGAGGGTAGGCAGAATAAGGGCAGAAGATGGGGTGTGCCTTTGGCATTATGTAAGTAATTCACTTAAGGAGGCTTTATTCATCTAAATTATGGACAAATTAAAAGATAGTAATGACAAATTGTATTTTAATGTTACTCATTATAAAAGATTCAGAGGTTGAACAGACACTCATCCTAAATTTCAATTCAATCTTGTAAGAAGAAAGGGATTTAAAACAGCAGAAAGCTTTGATAACAGATAGCCATATTCGATGAGTTAGAGCATCTGCCATGGAAACAAAGAGAAAATCAGAAAAAATGCCCTTGATTGGTATCTGAGAAATCAGAAGGGCAGAACCTGGTTACATTCATGCAGAAGATTTTGGCTGATTAGTCTCCTGTACCTCAGTCTGAAATAAGAATTGAGAGAGCACGTAGGTTGTTTATCCAGGGAATACAGTGGCTGCTACACAGCAAAGAAAACTTACTGTACACTTTGAGACTTATAAGTTAAAAGAAAATACAGTTGTGTAGGTTCCACGTACCAATAATAGTAGATGTTCAAATTCTTCACTGCTGCAGTAGCCTATGGGGTATATCCTGCTAAAGATACAGCACCTGCCAGCTTCCAAGAGCTTTGTCCCCTCCAACACTTCCACTCTGGCTGCTTCTGTAGGTTAAATACCACATCCCTCTTTCCCTTAAGAGAGAATATGATAATTCCGATCTGCCTCAAGCTGTATTATACTAGGGCATCTCTCAATACTTCTCGTAGATTCTATACTTGTCAAATGGCTTGCCTACCTGTATTACAACTGTTTAGCTACACCAGCAAAACTTTCCTTCAGTATCACAGATTTATATTTTGTAGTGGGGGCTGATCTATTGACTGTGGAGGTGGTGCTGCGGTAGCGTTGTCACCTCACAGTAAGAAGCTGTCCAGTTCGATTCTCATCTAGAGCGTCTTCTGTGTGGAGACATGCGTGAATGGGTGTACCTTCATTGAAGGTTGTGCATCAGGGCTGGCAACTCGGCATGTAAAAATCTACTGCCAATCATTAGTGGACCAGAGTTCCACTGTGGTGACCCCTAACTGGGAGAAGCCGAAGGACACAACAACAAGTGGGGGCTGATCTATTCACCCTTGCTCTGCTTGGGCTCACTCTACTCCCTTAATCTAACTCAAATTTCCATCCACCTCCTCTTCCTCTAGTTTAAAACACCCACAACTCCACACACCCACAACCACAGCCAATCACAACACACATAATATATAATCCCCAGCCAATAGGAGATCATTTAATGTAATGCAATCTCTATTGTTACCCTGCTGAACAAATGAACTTATCCTTACTTATGTGCTCAAACATTTTATCCATTATATCCTACTAGTAGTTAAAAACTACACATTTAAAAAATTACATTACCTAATCCTCTCCTAGTTACTGTCCTCTACCTTTTAGCCTGTTGCACCACCTATTACAGTTTCCCAATATAGAAATATACCTCACCCACCTGTGCACATCTACCCAAAAATCCCTAGCCCATATGTCCCCTGCAACATCATACAGCATCTACCAGTCATCCACCATAGATTTGTTCAGGTAAAAATATATAAAACTGAACTTTCTAACCACTAGGGCACCAATAAAACTAAAGCAAAAACCTATTTGGAAATACCGTTTCCTACATAAAAGAAAATCTTGGTTAATCAGTGGAGACAATTACCCAGTCCCTGGTCCCTTCCATCAGTAACTCTACCTTACTAAACTACATCAAATGTCCATACTAATAACACAAATTTATTCCACAAGCATAACCTGCAAAGCAAAGCATAACCGGCTTCAAATTTTGCTAGGTTATCATTTAAAAGTAGGAAGTTAGCCTTTGAGAAATTCCTGAATATTCCAGGGTTAGATGGGGATTTTGGGTTTACTTTTACTTCAAAGAAAACAGTTTTGTTGTCTGACCTTAACAAAGAAGACATTACACTGGAGGGTGTACAGAGAGCTAACATATCAGTGAGGACCATATCCATTATGTTTGCATCCCTGGTTGGTGTATTGACAATCTGTTCCAGGGATTTTGTGTTTACAAAATCCAGGAATCTCTGTGCTTGCAAGTTTGGTGTAGTACATGATTCATGGTTACTAGTGGGGTAATTAAAGTCATCCATAAATATGTATACTTTGAGTTGGATGCTTTGTGTTTTCAGTAAGCTTAAATATGTGTTATGGGTTTCCTGGGTTACAAAGGGGAAGATATAGTTTGCAATGAAGTGGTATGGGATTTTGCCTATGATGATTTGAACATGGATAAGTTCAAGTGCATTGTCCTGCTTGACCAGCCTTGAGGTATATTTATTTTTGTTGTAAATTGAGACACTGCCACCTTTAGTCCTTGCCTGGATAGTAGCTGGTCCAAATGTGTGGAAGGCATTATAATCTTGAACTGCTGGGGTGCTCTCCAAGGATTTAAACCACATCTCTGTGACTGCTCAGATGTCAATATTCTCTGGGGTAAGGAGGGCTTAGAGGGTGTGGATTTTCTTGCTTAGACTCCTAGCATTGATCAAAAGCAAATTTAAATTTTCTCGGTTTCCATTTGCTTTGTCTGAAGTATTTCCAATTTGGCTTTGCCTAAAAAAGGCACTATGAGGAAGAAAATGTTTTAGCTAATATTTAAAAGTCTGCAGGTAAGATGTGCATACCATCCTTGATAAAGCAGTAAGATCTGTTGACCATCTCCTTCCATGCTGACAAATATTTTGCTCTCTTTGAATGACACTAGAAACTAAGCCAGTTATTAAAGTTGGTCATCTTCTGTTAAAACTGTGGCATCACCTTTGAAAAAGGAAGAATGATGTTGAATGCTAGGCTCATACCAGATTGGGACACATATTCAAAGAGATTCTTGATATCTCTGATCATATAGTCTATGGAGGTGCATCTGAGGTCATTTACACCAACATGTACTATGACTGATTCATACTAGTACTTATGGTCCAATGACCTGAGTGCATATGTAATATGGCAGACCCTGCCACCTGATAGGCAACTGGCTGTGACTTTCTCATTACTCAGCCTGGTGAGAGAGACATCAGTGTGTCTCACAATGGAATCTCCCATGACCAAAAGGTTGGCTTGTGTAGTGGCTTGCCTTATGAGCTTAGAAGTAGAGGCTTCATGAGATGTGGATCTAATTGCTGTTTTGAAAGTGTGCATTTGGGGCTGCTGAGGGCATTTGTTATGTGTGCTTCATCTATGAGGTCTTTTGGGTTTAAGAAGGTTACATTTACTTGCTCAGCATATGTGGGTCTATATGTTTGCTTTGTACTAGGTGTGATGGGTGCAGCATGTGTACCACTGAAAAACTGATTAACATTAGAGGTTAATGTCAAAAGGTGATCTATGCCTGGCATACAACGTTTCCTCCAACCCATTACTGATGGATTTACTGTGCATCAGCAAGTCAAATATCATCAAGAATACTCAGTCTGGAGAGGTAATCCTCTTCTGCAGCATCAACAGAATTTTTGGAGGGACAGATATATCTCGCACAGGATACTGATGCTGTGGAACAAACTCCTCGTCCACATTCAAGTTCACTCCTGTCTGTATTCAAATACTTCTTATATCTATGGATGGGAAACACAAAATTTATCCCAGGACTGTCTCCTGTACTATTAATGGACAGAAGTAGCTCCTAAGTGCTTTATCCCATACATGGTTACCCTCAAATTATTTATGCTATGATCACAGTTATTATCATTAACAGTAATATATAATTATTAACCATGGGATTGGTAAGACCAATCTATAACCAGATGGGATAGTTTATTTTGAGCACAAAAAGGGAACTTGGTTAGACTTAAAGTGGTCTGCAAGGGCATCTAGCCTAGTACTTACCTATGAACCTATTAGAAGTGCTTTTATGTGAGAGCTTTGCCTCCAGTAACATTGTGTAAATACATCTCTCACATACCTTATCCATTTGTCTTAGAATTAGCTGGTTGTCAGTAAACATGAGGCAATTTCTACATTGTCTCAGTATACCCATATCCACCAAGTTGGTAACAGAAATAGTGTGAAAGTTCATATCCATGGCAACAGGCATTTCTCTAATGGTTAGATGGGTGTGGTGATAATATCAAGTATATCAGGAGTATCTGGTTTGTAACTCTGGGAGCAGTGCTTGTCACGAAAACTAGTTGCCTTGTGTGTGACTAGGCATTGGTGACATTACAAGGCTGCCTTTACAGGAAAAAAAGGACATCTCAGTCTGCCTGTATTTACACAGGGTACTACAAAACACTTAAGGGAAAGTGCTACAGTAGACCCTAACAATTTATGGATGAAGTATTTAGGGAGATATTCTGAAGTTAGGTTAGGCAATAGCCAATCAAGCAATACTTACTGAAAAGCAAGAATTAGCTTTGTCAGGAATGAGGAACAGTGGTGATTCATATAATTCGCTACTACATGGCTACTACTAATGTCTCACCACAGCTTCACACTGCTGGGCTACACACATTTTTGCTTCTTCTCTACTCTGAAGAAAAAGAGAAGCACTAATCCCAATATGTGAAGTAGACCACAGGCTTTTTCATAGGTTCATATGTTCATAGGTTGGTACTAGACTATCGGCCCTAAGGCCTATGCAAGCCTAGCCATAACAATTCCCTGGAAATTTCTTCCCACAATATTTACTTCTCTGGGCCCCTGTCTAGCAGGGTGACTGACATGATCCCCGGAGTGAATTTCCTATCTCCCATCCAATCATCAAGGTTCCTTTTGAAGAGGGCCAATGAGGCGCTCTGCTTGACATGTATGGGCAGTCTATTCCAGAGTATGGGGAGTCTCTGGGTCAGGAACCTATCCCTCCAGCATGTTTTGTTCATTGTGATGATAAGGTTTAGATCCCTGGAGCATGTGGCTCTGAGGGATTGGGATTTCTTTAAGTGGAGCATGTCCAACAGCTCAGGGTTTGACATGGCCTTGTATGTTAAGCAGAGATCGCCTCTGAGTAGACGATATGCCACAGAGTATAGCTGGAGGTTTTTTAGACGGTCAGCATATAGCATCTGCTTTAGGCCTGTGATTTTTTTAGTTAGGTATTTCTGTGGCCTTTCCAGCTGTTGCAGATGTCTTGTGAGGTACATACCAAATGGGACATTATACTCTATAATGGGTCTAATGAGGGATGAGTACAGTGGGACAATGACCTCTTTTTTTCTGGATTAAAAGCCCTTAGTGATGAGGTGTGCCACATAGAAGAATTTCCTGACTGTTGTGGCGATGTGATTATCGAAGGTGAGACCACTGTCCACTTGTGTCCCTAAGTCTCTCATCACACTTTCGATGTTTAGTGTCCTGCCACCTATGTGGTAGTTCATGGGTACATGTTTTTTCCAAAGGGGATAACTATACATTTCTTGGCATTAAGCTTGAGCCCATGGCTCTGGCACCAGGCATCTGTTTCTGTAAGGCCCTTTTGTAGAGTATCCACATCATTTGGGGATTCAATAATGGCTCCCAGTTTGCAGTCATCTGCAAACTTTGTTAGCCAGAGTCCCTTAGTGTTGGCCTGTACTTTAGAGAAGTAGATGCCAAACAAGAGTGGTCTCAGGACTGAACCTTGAGGTACTCCACTTGTCACTTGTCTGGAGCTGGATCTGGAGTCAGCTACTTTTACAATCTGGGTTCTGTCAGTAAATTTTGATGATCAACAGTCTCATTCCCAGATGATGCAGGGGTCTGTTGACTTGTTGTTGCATTTCCTGGTAGATTCCTTGCATAGCAAGCAGACCAATCAGGAAGGACCCACACAAACAGCCAATGCGCAATCAGAGACAGCCAGGAGTCAAAGCTCTGTGCTCCTTCTCTCACTAGGAGCAAAGTAGAAGTACAAATTCCAAGCTGAAACCTATGAAGCAGTTACAGGCTTTCTGTTGATCAGGAGTCTCCAGGAAGTAATGTCCCTATACTTCTTTTCCCACACCAGAAGCACTAATCCCAATATGACTACTGAGAGGCAGAATGTGGGCCCTCCAATAACTGGTGGTCTTGGAGTAGATGTGGCAGATTTTAAAGGTAAGATGGAAAAATGGTTTAATATCCTAAGAGATGTAGTGTGCACTAAGCAGTTAGATATGAAAAAGGGGGTAACTCAAGCTTTAACAATATAAGAGGAGATTCAGTAATTTTAAAAAGCAAGATAGATTGGATGGGAGTGGGCACTTTGTATTCTGGTTCAATGGAATACAGTAGGAGGGCCAATAAATTTAAATAACTGAAGGGGTTGTGACTTCACAAAATGAAAATTTAATTCTGTGTAACTCACAAGAGACAAAGCTCTGGTTTCTTTCCTAGTTTAAAAATGCAACAGAAAACAGAATACAATTAAAACACAGTGTAATGAAAATACAGAAAAAAGGAATAAAGTAATAGAAATTACAAGAAAACAATATAAGGGAAAAAAAACAAACAAACTAACCTTTATTTAATACCAGTATAGGACCCAGTCAGAGTGAGCTTTTGCATCAAAAAAATCCTAAACTTTTCTTGTCATCTCTGAAATGCCTCTCCTTTTGGAACAACCAGTAACAGCACTGAATCAATCTTCGCCCAGTTCAACAACTACTTTATACGCACCATACTGTCCTTAGTTAAGATCAGCCCTGCTGTTTATATCCATTTCTCCCTCTCTCTCTTCTGTCAACAAATCCAAAGCTCTCCCATCATTTCACCCTCACCTCATTACCACCAAGCTCCTCTATGAAAACCTTCTACTTAAATAGAAACCCACCACCCTGGATGCTGACAGACTCCCACAGGATTTTCTAAAAATAGCTGCTGGTGCCATTTGCATTCCTCATCTCTGCATTGGTAAATTGGAAAAATATGTTCCAGCCATCATGAAGCATTACTATGTCATTCTATTACACAAAGGGGGTACTTCAACTGACGTTAATAATTATTGACTTGTAGCTATCCTCTCCCCACTTTGAAGAATCCTTGAAAAGTGTGCCCACACATAACTCATGCAGTATTTATGTTCTGAAAACCTTCGTTTCCAAAACACAGTATGGTTTCAGACACCATCACAGTACGCCTTACTGCATTTTACTTAAACTATAAATTAACTTAGAAATAATGGCAAACGTATGTCAACAATGCTTTATGCTTATCTAAAGCATTCCACACGGTATCATATTGGCATTTCTTTACATGGTTCCTTAGCTGTCTATCTGATAGAAAATAAGCAGTCAAAATGGCACCAGGACTATTCCTCATTTCAACCTGTCACTATAGGATTCCCACAACGCTCAATCCTCTGACCACTCATCTTTAACATCTTTATACATAAACTGCGTACTGCCACACAGCACACGAACATTGCCCAATGTGATAATGCAGCTTCGACTCTCTCCAGACTTTAGGAATTTACCCAACCTTATTATATATCTATAGAAACCTAGCTAAAAAATTCACACCTGTTCCTTAACCATAGCAAAACAAATTTAATCATCTCCACGCCAAACCAATATAAGAACTAAAATAAATCTTTCCTAAGTACATCAGCACACGACCCAGTAATAGAAAGACTTACACACAGTGAGATCCTAGGAGCTGTAATTGACAAAGATCTCAAATTCGACTACCCTATCTTGCAAACAATGTGTGTGTCTTTCGGCTTTTCCCGGTTAGGGGTCGCCACAGTGGAACTCCGGTCCGCTAATGATTGGGAGTTGATTTTTATGTACCAGCTTGCCAGGCCTGATGCACAACCTTCAACGAAGATATGCACATTCACGCATGTCTCCACGCAGAAGACGCTCTAGCTGAGAATCAAACCGGACAGCGTCTTACTGTGAGGCGACAACGCTACCGCAGCACCACCACTATCTTGCAAACAATAAAAAAGACTAATCAGAAACTGAGCTCCCTATGTAGAGCCAAACAATATGTTACAGACATAGCATGGCAAACATTAGCCCCAACCTACTTACTCCCAGCCCTCCTTTCTGGATCATATATCATGACACTCTTGAATCCAAGCCAGCCTCTTGCTATAATAAAATTAACAAATTTGCCAATAACACAACAAATAGAACCCACCACTGTCAAGCCTTGAGACAACTCAAATGGCTTGAACTAAACTATGTCTTAAACATTCATGATTAATATTTGCATATGAACTGATTTGCTTCCCAGATAAATACCTCACACTAAAAATATATCACTGCATTACTCCACTTCAAGAGATCTCTGCTCTGTTGACAAGTTCTTATTAAACACAGATAAGTCTAACAACTCAGGTGGTGACTCAGTTTACTCCTCCTACCTCTCAAAAATATGGAACACCATCCAAAAATATATCAAACTCACCAACAAACTGCCACATTTTAAAAGTCTGCTCAAACTATATCTGAACAAATCCTGGTTATGCTTATGTTCAGCTCCAGGCTGACTCTTTAATATTCTAGATTTTCCTTCATCTTTCTTTCTCATATTAACATACTCCCTATTCAATCACACACCCCTCTCTCTCTCTCTCTCTCTCTCTGCCTCTCCTCCTTTCTTTCCTTCACCAACATCTTTTCTAACTTCTTATCTTCTACCACACTTTAAGCTGTAGCTATATTCTTAAAATATCTATACCTCCTTGCAGGGCTTACCTATATGCACCCTATACTACCTTAATGTTTTTCCTTCAAAAGCAAAAATCCATTTACTCCCTACAAGAATTTAGAGCTATCTGAATCATATACACTTGTTCATATTGAACTAAATACTTTACTGTAGATACCTCTCTTGTAACTGTGTTTTTTTTTTTTTTTTTTCTGCACAATGTACCTATTGTTTTTTTTTTCCTAAGAGCTTTCTAAATGTAATGTGATGGAGCTTTTCTGCCTGCTCCTCCACTTAAAATGGGTTTTACCCAGCTGGGCTTTCCCAGTCAACAACAATAAATATATATGTAGATAAATATATATATATATATATATATATATATATATATATATATATATAGATGGTTCTACCTCACATAAACGAAACACCACAACACCGACAACGCAATCACCGAAACCACATAACCGACAGTACAAAAACACGAAATCCCACATGCCCGACAACGAAATAACCGACGGTACACAAACACGAAACCTCATACACTTCACACACCACAATCAACAACCAAAACACATTCCCCGTCCAAAAACCACATACACAACACAAGCACACCAAAATCCATACAAACCCACACTAAACCTCACATACACAACTACCTACAACCCTAACCCAAACCCTAACCCTAAGGTCCGTCACTACCGCACACTTACCTGACCCGCTCCCTAACCCTAACTCACTTATCCCGCCCCTAACCCAAACACAATCACTACCGCACACTTACCTGACCCACTCCGTAACCCTAACCCACTTATCCGCCCCTAACCCAAACACAATCACTACCGCACACTTACCTGACCCGCTCCTAACCCTAACTCACTTAACCCACCCCTATCCACACTTACCTTACTCGCACCCTAACGTCCGTCACTACCGCATACTTACACAGCCTTTTCCCATGTCGGCATCCTCGGCGTCGGTGCTTTCATCCGTCGGGTAGGTCTTCTGCTTGTCGATCTTCTAGGTCCCGTCGCGTCGGTCTTCTGCGCTGTCGATCTTCTGGGGCTCGCGATTTCCCTGTCGATGTTCCGGCGTGTCGTTGAAGTGAGGTAGAACCATATATATATATATATATATATATATATATATATATATATATGTATAGATGGGAGATAGGAAATTTACCCCGGGGATCACATCAGTCACCCTGGTAGACAGGGGTCCAGGGAAATAAATATTGTGGAAGAAATAGCCAGGGAATTGTTATGGCTAGGGTTGTACAGGCCCTATGGCCAATAGCCTAGTACCAACCTATGAACCTATAAATAAATAACCCCTTTTTGGGGGTGGCTATATAAGCAGCCAGAATGACTAAATATCTTCAGGACTTTTTTGTTCCTAAACAAAGATGAGTTACTTATCCCAAAACAATGCAAATGACAAGACAAGTCTAACTTTATAACCCACAAAAGCAATATACAAAATAGAGCGATATGGGTACAAATACTGCAGCGCTGAAGAATACATCATCTACCATTATAGGTAAGTAAAACTAACACAACTGTACCATATTCATCATTCTGCCACAGTAGGCTGAGAGTAGAATTCCATAGCTTACCCAAACTGAGAGGAGGAGGAAGACTAAGGCTCCAGTAGCCCCTGGGAAGTAGTAGAAGCAAAGCCTGCTCTGGACATGGAAAAGGAATACAGTTTGTAGTGCTTTGTAAATGTATGAATAAAGGACCAATTTGCTGCCTCTAGAAAACTTCTAGGGTCTACCTCTTTCCGGTATGCCATCGTAGAAGCTAAAGCCCTTGTAGGATTCATCTTAACAATGCTTGGATTTGTTATGCCATGGTGACAGCAATAGAACACAATAGCAAAACACAGCCACCTGTGAATAGTCTGTATATATATATATATATATATATGAATTGTCCTTCCTTAGTGAAAAAAATAGGAGACAATTAGTTGGTTAATTTTCTTAAAGGACTGTCAAGATATGTGAGTTGACTCTGTGTATCCAGAGTATGAAGAATCTGTTCTCCCTCATTCTTTGGATCCAAATAATAAACTGGGAGACTGATAGCCTGATTCCAAGTGAACTCTGAATCAACCTTGGGCATGAATGTAGAGTTTGTATACAAAGTGACACTGTCTTTATGGAATATGAAGAAGGGTTCTCCCACCATGAGAGCTACAACACAGATACCCTTCTTGCAGATCTAATAGCAATGACAAGAGTAGTTTTACAAGTGATGCACCTCAAGTGAACCTGCCAGGCATGTTTGAAAGGAGATGTAGTCATTTTTGTAGCACAAAGCTGAGGTCCCAAGGAGGTGGAACCTATCCATGAGGAGGTGTCAGGTGTAACACTCTTGTTAGAAACTATTTCAGTACAAACAACGAAAAATGAGGGGGAAATGATGGACAAACATGCTGATACGGCTGCAAGATGAATCTTTACAGAGGAGTAAGAGGTGCTACAGGACAGTAACTCACACAAGGATTTGAACACCAGTGGTAAGAAATCCCTAAATGCTCTCTAATTATTGGCTAGACAACAACTAGAAAATCTCTTCCACTTGCCAATATATGATTTTCCAGTAGGTGGCCTTCTTGCATCCTTCAGTATCTGCTGCACATCCTCATGAAAAAGGTATCAAAACTGAATCATGCAGGCAGTCAGTTGATGTTAAGGTATATGAAGTTCCCGTTGTCATGTGTGAATAGATCCAGTCTGTGATGACGCTAGTGGACATCGCCCCTCGTCAATTCCTTCAGAAGGGAGAATTAATTTTTTTCTGGGCCAGAAGAGAGTCACCATAATGATTTTTGGAAAGTCTTTCTGAAACTTCAAAACTACACTGGAAATCATTAGTAGCCATCGTATTTGCCAAATGAAAGCAACATGTTAAAGGGCAGCGTGCTTGAGCTGCCAGAATGGTCATTAACATTGATGAGTTTATACTAAACACTCAACCAAGTAACACAAACTGAGAAATCACAAAGCAGGCTGGTGTTACAAGAAACAAGGATAAAATGTATTCTTAAGTGCTTTCGTCACAGATTACAGTTGACTTCTTCAGGAAAAACAGAGTGCCCCCACCCCACTCCTTAAATACTCATTACAAACACATTCCAAACCAATTTGTAAAAAACACCATAGGCATTTAAAGGTACAGACTCCCTGTTTGCTCCACAATTATACATGGCAGATAAAAACAAACTAACTATAAAACATGATTCAACATGTGCTTTAAACTTAGTATTTTGACAAAAAATCAAAAAGTGAACAATTGAATAAAAAGTCAATAATAAGATGAAAAAATCAACAATTAGATAAAAAATCAGCTTTTAACATCAAAAAGCTGGTTATTGAAACCATTTCATTCAACCCTGGAAAAATATTGGCGTTGACCCTTAATTGCCATAACAGTTCTTTGTAATCAAGCCAGTAATCCATAGGACCTCCTCTCTCATCCATAGTCAGCTGTTCAAGAACTGTGAATTTAAAATTGTGACCTGGGTGGGTATTGACGTGGTTGGCCAGTGAATTTTTTAGGTTCATTTTCCTAATGTCATATAAATGCTGGTAAATACGTGTACGAAAGGCATTTTTGGTCTTGCCAATATAAAAACAGGCACACTTCTGACAAATACCAGCATATATGACATTCTTACTGCTACAGTTATACTTATACTGAAATTTCACCCATCCATATCTGTTAAGAAAAACACTGTCACCTTCCAAATTATACTTGCAGTGAGTACTGCTTGCATTTGGACATTCTCTCTAATGCTCCTCCTCTCTAAGATATTTTTAACACTGGTGTCCTTTCTGTACACTACCACAGGGGCTTCCCCTACTCTCTCTCTTATCGCATTGTCTCCTGCCGAAATAAACCAGTTATTGTACACAATGTCCTGATTCAGTGGAACTGAGGGGTGTAAGTTAATATAAAACCATGGTGAAAATGAACAGAGGATGAATACCTGCTCTCCAAAGGAGCACACAGTCTGGAGTTGTCAATCCCTAGTAAGGGATAAAAATGTCCCTCAAGTCTCTTTCTAGTCACTTCATCAGGAAGAGGTAACACAAATTGCTCAGGATAACCTCCTAGTACCAACATATTCAATAAAACGTCCCTTTCTGCATAAAAATCATCGATCCTGCTAGTCATGCGAGCCAACCTCACTCCATGCCCCTTAACCAGGGAGTGTTTCTGATGTACAGGATGCCCGCTCTCATAATGAAGAAGGGAGTTCGAATAGGTTGGTTTTTGATATATGGTAGAATAAAACTGTGCAGAGGTATAATCCTTGCTAATCCTGATGTCCAGGTAACTGATGGAATTGACATGAGTTTCCATAGTGAATTCCAGAAATGTAGTGCTAGAATTGAGGAACAAAAAAAATTCATCCAACTGGTTGTGGTTACCTTTCCATAAAATAAGGATGTCATCAAGGTAACTTCCATAAAACTTATACCATGACATCCCTGTAGATGGAAAAACAATGGAAAGTTCCCACTGATCAGGACTATGTTCGCAAAAACTGGGCCACAGGCTGCACCCATAGCCATACCTGTACTCTGTTTGAACAATTGACCCTAATAGATTACAAAACTATTCTCCAAAACAAGTTCCATCAAAGTTCTCAGAGTCAAAATTTTGATATGTGAAAAATTGGTATGCTGACATAAAAAAATCATAAAACATATCCACTCCTTCTGTGTGAGTTATTACATTAAATAAATCCTTCACATCTATAGTGGAAAAAATAATGTCATTGCCAAAGTATTCCTGTTTTATTTTTTTTGAGACAATCCCAGGAGTCCCTGATGATATGTGAAAAAGAACTTAAACAGTTCTTTAACTGCATATCTAAGAACTTAGCTATTGGGAGAGTCTTAGATCCTTTTGCATCCACAATTGGTCTTAAGGGTGGGTGCGAGATATTCTTGTGGATCTTAGAGATCCCAAAAATAGTGGAAATCCTTGGGTGCTTTTGCATACAGTAGCTGAATTCTACTTCTGAAATTTGGTTGTTGAAAAGTAAATCCATGAGGACCATATCAACATGGCTGTATGCAATGTTGAGTTCATTTCGGGAAACCTGCTGGTATGCTTCCCCCAATAAGTGACTTAACATACTGTCAGAGTATCTCTCTTGGCCCATAACCACTAATCCTCCTCCCTTGTCCGGTTTCATGACCCGGATGGTTTTGTTGTTTGATATACTATTGAGTAAGGAGGTTTCCTTCTGAGTAAAGTTATGTGGTATGGTGTAAGATTTTTTCCTAGCGAGGTCTCTGATGTCATTCGAGCATATACTTTGAAACAGCTGAATTGAAGGACATAAACTGGGATTTGCTACACTGGCTTTTCTACGTGTCTCAGCAGTATTGTGTACCTGATTGCCGTCACCCAGAGTCACATTAAAATTCAATTTCCTGGTAAACAGCATTAAGTCAAGCAATGTTTTTTCTAAATTACATTTCCTCAAAGGCACAAAATTAAGGCCCTTCCTAAAGAGGTCGACCCATTCTTTAGTAACCAGGGTACTGCTCAAATTGTAAATTTTGAAGTCATGATGGTCATTTTCAATGATTTCCACTTCGCCATTTGTACTATCAGGTGACAAACTGGTATTCAGTGCCAGTTCTCCTGTCTCCCCCTCCCTCTCCCACGCCCTTGTTGGTACTGTGGGGGATGAAAATGTTGTTCGCCCTGGTATATCATGTCCGAAGGCCTCCTGAACTGGCAATTTTGCTGCTGAATTCTCTCTGACCTTCTCATGGGTGGGCCTAAAGGGATGGGACCGGGGTTATTGTCACCATGATACTCAGATTCAACCGTGTGAAAGGTAACACACAGGTGCAGGCTTACATGTATGACTGTATGACTGTCAGTGGCCTAAATGGAATGTACATGAAAACAATGACAATACAGTGACATGTAAGAATAATTCATGTTCACAAATCAACAGTACAGCTAAAAAGAAAATTAAAAAAAAAAAATATATATATATATATATATATATATATATATATCAGGTTGTGCACATGAATTTCAACAACTTATAATGGTTGACACACAAGTATAATGAGAACAAAGCTGTATTGCAAGCAGTAGCCAGAGACCTGTGTGCAGATGTCCTGCATTTGTATAATGGCCTTGTGCAGATGTCCTGCATCTGAATAAGGCCTTAGATTGGGCACATGTTGAGCTTGTTAACAAGCTATTACATGACAATTGCCAATAACTGCAGCAAAGGCAAACATATCTGCAAACTATATTATATAACTAATAATTATTAAACTATAATACAATAGTATATAGTATAATATAAGGTAATATAATATAATTATTATACTTATTAGTTAATTAATATTAAATAATAATAATGACAATAACAATAATAATGATAAGTGGAAGGGAGGTGGACAAACTGGGCCCATATTAATGAAGACACCAATAAAACAGGACAACAAGGTAAGGTTACAGAATGAAAATGCATGTTTGTACCACATAGGGTGTTTTTGAAGCTATCCCAGAATACACTTAAGCAAAACGCAAATGTATGTCACATGACTCGAGACTATATGCAGAGACATGTACATGCATCATTTGCTGTTTTCACCATTTACCTAAAGATGTGAAATTATGTGAATAATGAATACATGTGGAAATGTAACACAGACTAAACATTGCATACTGTACTGTTACTGGATAAATTATCATTAATGTGGCATATACATGAATGTTAAACTGGCATTCTATGCAGTCAGTAAAGAAAGACTGCCTATATGCATGACATATCTTTATATGACTTAACGTGGCATTAGCCTTGTCTGCACATGTCTCATACTATGACATTATGCCAGTGGGATGGCATTGCAACTGTTATCCAAAGCAGATGGGATGGGCAAGGATATAATTGTCTCACTTTTGTTTCTGGCTTTGTCACCTCCAAAATAATGAAGGTACGGTGGCATATGAAGGACCATCTTCCTCATCATCATTCTCATCATTGGCATGGTCTTTGTAATCTGAGGACTCCAGCAGTGGCCTGGTATGCTCTCATCATCTACGTTTGATTGGTGATGGTCCACGCATCCTATGGTCTGTCAGGATGAATCACAATACAGGACAGAAATTACATATGCATACCCGATACTACCTGTCTGCATAACATGCCCACTATGACACAATGAAAAGGCAGAAAACAGCCCTCATTAAATGTTAAAATATGTTACAACCATAGTTCACTATAGTTCACTATACCACTATATGAGATGCATGCTAGTAATTAAAAACCATAACAATGAAACGCAAATGTCTGTCAGGCCACACATTTCAATGAAGATCACAGCTGACATTAAGTTGAAATTGATGTGCACATCTGCTGTCTAAGACACATTAACATCCCGTCCACACGTGAGTTCTGCACATCAGAATATGAGAATGAAGGTGTATTAGCATACACTGAAATTCTCATTTAAAGCACAGTTTAAGATGAAATGGCACAGACATTAGCAAGTAGCACAATTATAGTCAACACTACTGTTGCTAGTAAATGGCTTTTCATGTACGCATCTTCCCTATGTCACATTATCTATACATAAGTACATGTCCAGTAATATAACATATTAGGGGCACTGTATTCATGACATAATGTGAGCATCTCATACCGCTCAACTGTCCAGATTTTTGTATCATATTTTTTGTTTCAAGAGGGATAGGCTAGTCTCACAATGTCCACACAGACACGTGTGGGGCGCACATTTTACACACAGCCTACACCAGCTGTCTGTCTAGGTGTTACTTGTCAATGATTTGCTGTTCTGATAGGTTTAGTTGCAACCTTTCTCAGTCTAGTTGGCTGCTTTCTAGGGCATGCAGCCACTTCCTCCTGCATGGCTTGTAGTATTGTAGCCTATTGCAGTTCATTCACTGCAGGAAGCATTTTTTTGGTGGAATTACTATGCATTCTGTTGTATTCCATAGCAATAGCTTCTGTTTCTTGTGATGCAGTATAGCATACTCCGAGGATTTCAGAAACAGTCGGCATTGCAGTTTGTCACATTTAAGTTGCACTGGGCATGCACAACATGTTTTTGAATTTGATGGGCATACATGGCATTTGTAATTATTCTACAATGAATAGTTAAGTACTCAGATTGCTTGCAGCATGTCTTCTGAAATCATGTCTGAAGCTGATGCACTGAAGTCTTCCTTCAGCATGTTGCTCTGTCTGCAAATAGCTTTTGGAATCCAGCCCTTAATTCTTCCTTTACCTGTGCTGTGATTAGCTGATACAACTTGTTTTCATGTTGCTGTTTTTTTCTTTGTTCATAATATTACACAAAATATTATCAAACAGGTTAATAATAGAGTCTACTTTAGAAGAGCGAACGATCAGATGATCGAACGCTGTTAGAGCGAACACTACATGTCGTACCGGCAAAATAGTGAACGCCCCGAATGGCAAATTTTTTCCCAGGGAAAGAAATTGCTGGGCTGGCCATCCAGGTTGTGCTCTTTCCTCCACTGTAGTGTGATCTCGGAGTTGGTATATTTAAGTAGGGGGGTATGGGGGCGCAGCCCACCACTTTATTTAGTGTTAGTTTGTTTGTTGTTTTTTTTTTTTTTTTTTTGGGAACAGCAATTTTTTTCCCTGGGAAAAAAATCGCTGCTGTGGTTGTTCGCTGTTTTGGATTTTCAACATTTAGGGGTCGATATAACAACATTCGATCATCTGATCATTCGTTGTTATAATATAGGCCTTAATAATATGACTGTCAGTAGTAGTATTAGTCATACGTCCACAGGACAGAGAAGTACCCATTTTAGAGGACAATGGTGTTTTTAATAAATGTTTGTGTATTCACTTTCAGCTATGAGAACTTTAATAAAGGTGTTTACCTAAAAAAATAAAATAAAAAGAAATAAAAATAGGAATTCTTAGGGAAGATATGGCCATCTGCAGCCTCTCGCTGTTGCATTGCAGAACATTTTTCTGTTTCATGTAGGCAGCCTCATATTGTTATCTATCCAGCTGGTTTGCTTCAGCGGTCCTCTGTTGGTAGTTGATGTTACTCTTCTCCTGGCACCTTCTATCTTAGACACACACATAGCAGTAAATGGATTTGTTTCATTTGAAAAAAAAGCATTGACTTCTTCTATCATCTACACAGCCTTTTGACTGGATCCTAAGCCTGTCAATTTTTGTCTTCCTGCTAATGGGTATGAATTGTCTATGAATACAATTCTTGATCACTCTGGAACTTCTTAGGCTTTCATGAGAAAATAGAAGCACTATGCCTATTAATTGTTTCAGAAAAATAGATATATAATAACTAGTAGACTGATGGAACTCAGTGTACTTTTTTAGGATTGTTACAGCAGCATATTATATTTGACAGAATCTGCTCAGTTAATAATAATGGCAGTTCTAAGCCAAATGTAGAAGTGGATCTTCTTAGCAGATTTTATAATCATTTAAATAATATTGTGTGATCTTTATTTTGCATACATACAGTGGGACAAGGCAATCCCACATCAGTTTAACACTGATGGATGCAACAATCAAGATGTTTGAATACTACTGTGATGGCAGATGGTAGTAAGATGACAAGCAACAGCAAAGACTGACCAAGTCCATGTGAGAGCTAAAGCTATAGTGATGTGTCTATTAACTGAGAGGGTGGTGCTAATAAAAATCTTAATGAGAACATTATGGTGAAATATAATCTAATACTGTCCAAGTCTTTTTAATATATACCCATTAGTAATGATAATGATGATGATGATAATAATAATAATAATAATAATAATAATAATAATAATAATAATAAAATTGAATCAAATGTTCAAGATTGTTTTCAATTAATCTTGTTATGCTTATTGACAAGTAAGTTATATGCAGTGATAAGCTTCCATTTAAATGCATTTTAGTTATATGGATACAAGAACATCATGAGGAATGAAAACATAGTATGGTGGGGTTTTGCAGCGGACCCGCCAATGCCTTTGCATTAAATCTTTCCTTGCTTTACCCCAAGCAAGTCTGAATGTCTCTGATAACTCACACTGTATCATTTCTTTTAGGCAGTAGAGTACAGGGTACAGATGTCTGTTCTGTGAAGCTCTAAAAGCCCCAGGACCTGTTCACAATGCTCCTTTGCAGCATTATTAATACTTTGTGCAGTGGAAAGATGTCCTAAGAATTTTTGCAAATTCATTCTTCACCTTTGCACTGTATCATCTTACTGGCCTTTTGATGCTGTCTTCTCACTCACATTCAAAAGCAAGACCTGTTTTGACTTTTTTATTTTCCCCAGACTATTTTCATCCCCGGTGTTGCTGGCCTACCTTGAAAGATTGCTTATTTTCAATGGAATTCCTTATTCAATGCACTTATAATTATTCCAGATATTTTAATGTCTTTCATCAGTAGGCTAGCCAAGCAGAATACCGAGCAGGTGCTGCATCAGACATGTCAAACAATATGAAAAAAGGCTGAGTGAGTGGAGTTCCTTAACTTAAGATTAGCTAAACATCTTAAAAATGGCTGTACTGTTAAATCATGCATACATACAGATATTTCAGGTACGGGCAATGATGCCCTTTTAGCCTGCCAATATACCAAAACCATTATTCCCATAATAAGTGTCCGGGTTGTTCTAAAAACGTCTAAACTCATGCTTGCTTTAATGTAATTCAGAAGTCTATTCTAAGCATTGGTTACTCTCTCAGAAAACCATTGAATACACCTCTCATTCAATATAATCTTCTGCATAGCTTGTCTGATGACTTTTCTGCTACTTTTTGATAGCCTTAAACATTCCCATAGGTAGTTGTCTCTAAATGCCTCTTAAATGTCTATATGAGTCACTGTACAAGTTCAGATATTCTATTTTTTTTTTTAACACTTCTATTGAATCATCACTTGTGACACAGGCAAATTTATAATTATACAAAAGAAATCAAATTGTATTAAATTAACATTAACAAACATTACATTTTCACATCTATGTATGCCCTTGATTTATTTCTGATGTACTCTTTCCAATTTACTAATGCTTGTTTACTAATGAGGTTGCCATATTGTTATTCCATACTCAAGTGTGGATCTAATGTAACTAACAAACAATGATTTCATCATTTCTGTTTTCCTGGACTTTCTAAATTTTGTTATACAACATATGGGTCGATAACTGTCATTAACCAATTGAGTGATATGATTAGAAAAACAGAAAGCTGGATCTACAGTTTCAATCACTGTGTGCTGTGTTAAATATTCACCTTTCATTCTATGTCTCACAGTCCTCGTATGCTTAGTTTTTGATGTATTTATCAGCATATTATTCTCCTGTGCCCAATGGATTAATTTAGTCAAGATCTTTTGCAGACATACCTTTTCTGTAACGTGTAATCAGGCTACCTATTTTAAAGCCATCAGCATACAGACTGTAGAACACCTCAGACAAAAAAGAAGAGAGCCCTGTGAAACACATTGACTGTAACCTATAATTTCAGCTATTTGGTTGCTATATGATACTTGCCGTGTCATATTTGTAAGTCAAGTAGGGATCCATCTTATCAAGATTACATAAATGCATAGTTGTTCTAATTTATTGATAAGTATTTTGTGCATGACCCTATTGAATGCTGAATTTAAGAGGATATGAATAACATACACAATTTGTCATTGCTAGCTGTTATTACATTGTTATGAAGCATCACATTACAGGTGGTTGTAGATCTATTTTCAACATATGCATGCTGATATATGGTACCAAGTCCTATCCTTTCCAGTTTTGAGAATAATTTATTTAAAATAGCCTTCTCCATTATTTTTCCACAACATAAAAGTAGATGTATGAGTCTGTATGATTCTGTGTTGCTGCTATTTCTTTGGTCCTCTGTTTGAACTAGCCATTTTTTTAATAAACCTGCTTGAATTGCATAAGGAAACACCAGAAAAACTTGGGATTCAAAGTAAATGCTTCAGTCATTCAGACTCTCAGTTGTTAGTAGAGTCCTTTATAGAACTGTTTTAACTGCTCTGCAGTATGTACAACAGTTTATAATTTATATCTGCTTTTTCTTGTGAGGTTACAGTCCTCCCACTAATTAGCTGTAGATAATTCAAAACGCCTAACTGTTCTGTGTTTCCACAAGCTTAATCAGCAAATGGTGTAGCTTTGTGAATGTTTGGTAACATGTCAAGGTCGACTCTTTCCAGCAGTTATAACAGTATTTATCCACCATGCATTACCATTCATCTGTCTCCTGCATGCCAGTTCAGGATTTAGGCATTCTGAGAGAAGGGTTAGTTTGCTAAGTGTTTGTGAATATAGAGTGGAAAAATCATAGTGATTTTATAACATTATGGTAGGGGTTACAGACTGAGCTACTGATGCAAAGAAATGTCTATCATTCTGCATCATAATACATCAGAACTAATGCCCTAAATAGACCAAATGTGCATTTCAACAAATTCAGCCACACCCACACATACAAAAAACTCACAAAAGTTACTGATTTTTTTTTCCTTGCTAGGGAGAAGATCCACTCCCACTTCCCATGTCCATATAACAACTCTGAGAGTGTTACACTACTTGACAAATTCTGTAAAATTAAGAGTATTTTAAAGATGTCAAAAGGTTATTCCCTTTACTGCATGTCAGGGTTGTTGGAATATACAAAACTACACATTTTCATTGCTGAATCTGGCAAAGTAAAATTTAGGGAGCCACTATTCCAGTAAGAGAGAGAGAGAAAGAGAGAGTGAGAGACCCAGAATATTTTTCCAAGCATCATACATTATGTTTGCTATTTTCTTCATATATGAAACAAATTGGGCATACCCTTCTCCATGCTCGGGTCATACTACATCACATACACATTTATTCACCTGTCCATTATGTCACTCAACTCATAAGAACTCTAACTGGGGAAAACATACTATAATCTCTGCATAAAATTTGCTGTAATCAGTTTTATGGCAGAAATCTGTGAGCATCTCCAAAGGCAGACCTTTGTTCCTCTTATATAACGGCAAATGTTTTTAAAATCAGTTTTATCAATTGTTGTCTCACAGCAAGAGGTTCTCATGTTCGATTCTCGACTGGAGTACCTTCTGTGTGGAGTCTGCATGTTCTCCCCACAGTCAAGTGGTCTCTGAAAGACATGCATGAATGGGCGTGCCTTCGCTGAAGGTTGGGCATCAGGCTGGCAACTCGGCACCATAAAAATCTACTGCCAATCATTAGCCGACCGGAGTTCTGCTGTGGTGAGCCCTAACCGGGAAAAGCCGAAAAGACAAAAATCATGCATGTTATTCATGTGGAGATGTTAAGATGACACACTTGTGACATCACAAAGACACTGACTGCATAACTGCTTAAAACTTTCTACACAACTGGTTTATTTTTCCAAAAGATTTATAGGAGCCACGGATGCTCTGTTTATATTACAATTCTTAATGAATAATAACATATTTGGCTCTTTCACTAAACTGACCTTTTGTGTGGTTGCCAAGAGGGATGAAAAGCTAAGTCACTAATATCATGGTTATTCAGACTTTGGGTTTAGAGATCTGTTCGGTTCCACCTTGCCCCTCCAATTGTTTCTTCTGTTATATCACACTAATTAGATTTGAGGGGTCCCGTTGCTTTCTTCATCTTATATATACTACGTATTTCTTCCCAAGCCTGTGATGTTGTTTATATAACCAATAAACAACAACATCTGTACCACTCTTGCTTTCCATTAAATAAGAATAACATTTAAGAAACTACAGTTTGCATAGAAAAAAACACAACATTTGGGGGTGAATGCATTCTTTTTCTCTCAGGTTGCTAAAATTAATTTGCCTACAAGGGTGTGCATGTAGTGCCCATTGCTGCATTTAAAACATGATGAAACTATTTATCCTCAAAATACTGAAAATTGTTCCTAAGGACAATAGCCAAAAATTCATACAATACCAAAATCTCATTACTAGAAAAGTTTTGATTCTTATTTATCATTTCTAAAAGACATTCTAGTCTTATATCATTCAGAATGATGCAAAACCAATTAATGACATCTACAGTAACAAGCTTGATGTCTGCACTGAGTATAATACAATTTTAAGTTCTGCAACTGATGCCAAGAGTGCCACAAAACATATTTTTTTGCCATCCAACAGATGCTTACACTGCTGATCAATGTATTTCACCAAGGGTCCATGTTTGATCTAGCTGCAGCAACTATGGGTCACAGTGGGAAATTAATCACAGTTTTGTGAATTTTTGGGATCCCAAATCTGTTAGGGAAAAAAGTATAAAAAATAAAAAACATACAATATACTGGTTACATAAGTGTGCACACCCTTAAACTAATACTTTGTTGTGTGTGCACACCCTTAAACTAATACTTTGTTGAAGCACCTCTTGATTTAATTACATCATTCAGTCTTCTTGGATAGGAGTCTACCAGCATGGCACATCTTGACTTGAAGATATATGCCCACTCTTCCTTGCAAAAGTGCTCCAGATCTGTCAGATTGCGAGGGCATCTCTTGTGCACAGCACTCTTCAGATCACCCCACAGATTTTCTATTGGATTTAGGTCTGGGCTCTGTCTGGGTGATTCCAGAACTTTAATTTTCTTCTGGTGAAGCCATTCTTTTGTTAATCTGGATGTATGCTTGGGGTCATTGTCGTATTAAAAGGTGAAATTCCTCTTCATCTTCATCTTTCTAGCAGATGCCTGAAGGGTTTGGGCCAAATGTGACTGGTATTTGAAACTGTTTACAATTCTCTCCACCTTGACGAAAGCCCCAGCTGCAGTTGAAGAAAAGCAACTCCAAAGCATGACACTGCCACCACCATGCTTCACCATGAGGATGACGTTCTTTTGGTGATGCAAAGTGTTGTTTTTGCCCCAAACGTACATTTTGCAATTGTGGCCAAAGAGTTAAACCTTGGTCTCATTTGATCATAGCACATTTTCCCACATGCTTTTGGAAGACTTGATATATTATTTTGCAAATATTAGCCAGGCCTGGATGTTTTTCTGTGTAAGAAAAGACTTTCATCTTGCAAACCTACCCAATAGTCCATACATATAAAGAATACAGGAGATTGTTGTCGCATGTAGTATACAAAAAAGTACTTGCTAGAAATTCCTGCACCTCCTTCAGTGTTGCTCTAGGTCACATGGCAGCCACCCTGACCAGTTTTTGTCTTATCTTTTCATCAGTTTTGGAGGAACATCCATTTCTTTGCAATTTTCATTGTTGTCCCATATTTTCTCCACTTTTTGATGACTGCCTTCACTGTGTTCCATGGTATAGCCAATGCTGTGGAAATTTTTTGTATCCTTCTCCTGACTGATACTTTGCAACAATGAAATCCCTTTGATGTTTTGTAAGCTCTCTGTAAACCATGGCTTTTGCTGTAGCAGGCAACTGAGGAAATGTCAAGAAAATCCTACTAGGAGAGCTGAACTTTATTTGAGTTAATCAGAGTCTCTTTAATTCATGGCAGTTGTGCACCCAAGAAGATTGAATGCTGTAATTAAATCAAAAGGTGCTTCAACAAAGTATTAGTTTAAGGGTATGCACACACAACAAAGTATTAGTTTATGGGTGTGTACACTTATGCAACCAGCATATTGTATGTTTTTTATTTTTTATATTTTTTCCCCTAACAAATTTGTTTTTTTTTTCAATTGAATTGTACAGATTGTAGGTCACATTAAAGGTGGGAGAAGTTTTGAAATGATTTATTGTGGTCTCATGTTTTTATATTACAAAAACCTGCCATTTTAACAGGGGTGTGTGCACTTTTTATATCCGCTGTATGTATGTATATATATATATATATATATATATATATATATGTATATATATATATATATATATATATATATATATATATATATATATATATATATAGATATATATATATATATATATATATATATAATACATCTACATAAATATTCATAAAACATCTATATTTTCATCTGTTTCTCCTTTAAATTGGTTTAATACTAACTGCTGCATTAAGACCTGAATATTTATCTGCATTTAACTTTAAGATCTATCTGTACTCTGCTATCTCTAATTTATTCTTAATATCCCCTCTCCTAATATTAGAAAAAAATACTTGGACTACCCTAAATTTAAAAATATGCTCTAAACCTTCCTCAGAACAATGCTTGGCAAGAACATTAATCATAACTTTCATTTTAATATCACAGATATGCTCAGTAATTCGATCTTTTAGTCTTCTACTACATTTTTCTACATAGAAGATGGAACAAGCTGAGGAAGTGGCTAAGTAAACCATGTTTTCAGTGGTACAAGTTGCAAAATATCTAATCTCAAAAGTATCTACAATTACCAGATGTGTGAAAAATCTCTCTTTCAAAAATAAACTTAGAGCTCACACAATTATTACATGGAATGGGCCCAGCTTTAAAACTGTACTTAGATTTTCTAATATTACTAAGTTCTTTATAGCACAATTTTAGTTTAAGGTTTATTCTCCTATAAGAGAAGCATGGAGCCTTACCTATAATATTACCTAACTCCGGCTGAGCACTTAGAATAGTCCTATTATTTCTGATAATACTCAAAACTCCATTAGTCCTGACATTAAAGTTAACTGTATACCAGCTGTCTGGGGAACAGACCAAACATATGAGCTATGCAACTGGAGTCTAGGCCTCTGGACAGTGTAGAGGCATGACTGCAGTGATGTAACAGAATGGAAATCCCCTGAAAGCTGTAAAACATGTCACCCTGCACCTTATGAAGTACAGTAAGACCAACATGACACTCCCCCACATCACCTCTTGGCAATTACCCATGTATATTCAAATATAGCATGCACTACAAGGATGGAACTGTAGTAAAAAGCAGAGAGCTGTTTAAAACTGTCCACCCAAAAACATTTGCACCACAGTCACAGCAACATACCAGTACCCAAAATGAACTCTAGAGTAGAACGACTGAACAAACATATCTTGATTGCCAGTCAGACACTACACTAACATATGCTGGCCCAGTTCACAGTGTATGGGAATCCTGAGGTGTTACAGGACATTTCACAGTCAGCCCCTACAAGCATGCAGACATGATAGACTGACAGCAGCTGTAGCAGCGTGAAGAGCCAGATAGGTAAAGGATGTATGGCACTCATATCTGCTACTCTCCCTACCCAGCCCAACAAACATCTACACACAACACTGCTACACAATCTTAGCAGTATGTTCACAATGGCCAGACAGACATAAAAATCGTATGTACAGATTTACACAGAATTACCAGGGTGTGGCTCCATAATCCTGGCAACTGCTGCATACCATGTCCAGGAGTCTGCCAGGTCATTGGCATGATAACTGGAGTGCAGTTGGTAATTAATGATATACCATACCTCTGCACCTCATAGTTCAGGACATCTGGGCAACCCATGACGTACTTGTGTGACAGAGGACTGGAAAGAGGGACATATCTTTAGATGCTGGAGTTATAATATATGTGTACTGTATTAAATCATTGTATACTGTTCTCCTGATCTCTACGGCTCTGTGTAGACTTTTGGGATGTCTGCCTTCCTCTCTACAAGTTATTTCTACTGTATCCTACCTGGATACTTTGTAATTGCATTGAAAAATATATTAGTATTACCTGTCTGTATAACCTGTCTGTATAACCTGTCTGACAACCTATCTGGACAACCCGTTATGTACTTGTGGGACAGGGGGCTGGAAAGAGGGACATATCTTTAGATGCTGGAGTTATAATATGTGTGTGCTGTATTAAATCATTGTATACTGTTCTCCTGATCTCTACGGCTCTGTGTAGACTTTTGGGACATCTGCCTTCCTCTCTACAAGTTATTTCTACTGTATCCTACCTGGAAACTTTGTAATTGATTTGAACAATATTTTAGTATTACCTGTCTGTATAGCCTGTCTGAGCACAAGTTAACTGCCTTTGAATGTATTGGTCTTGCTATAAAGGATGCTGTTGATAGATAGCATGCTGATTTATAAGGCAGCATCTTTTGCAGTTTGGAAAATGCCTGAACCATCTCCTTCCTGTTCCTCCAAAGCCTGGATTCCTATCTCAACTCTTTGCTTGGTAACCCTTTCAGCAACCGGGAATAAGGCCCTGAACAGTACAGTACAAGAAAGCTAACTGTGAGGGATAGACTCTAAGTATGCGTATATCTCCCTCATGCACTGTGAAATAAAATTTAGAGTAGCATCTGCTTTCTGAAGGAAACATCTGTAGTTTCTCTGCTACTTTTAGCATTAAATAACCTTAGTTGAGCACTATACCATGGGTACCTACCACCATAACACTATTTTTACTTTTATTTCCCAACTAACAAACTTCCCTGCTTAAAGTAATTTTGCTTAACAAATCCCAGGTACTACAATTTGAAATTATAGAAGCTGAAACTAGTTTTAACTGACCTGTTAGAGTGGGATTGACTGATTGTTTTTTTTTTTTGGACGGTTTTACTCCAGAAGGTGTAGCCCGGTCTCCTCTGCCTATCACATTAGGTCCCAGGTATTAGCGTACCTTCCATGCTCTGGGTGCCATCTTTGAATCTTTCCTTTGTCCCACACACATGACAATCAGACAGGGTGCCAGTGGAAGCATGCTCAACAGGCACACTTTAAACTTTACATGCTGGAGTTATAATATGTGTGTGCTGTATTAAATCATTGTATACTGTTCTCCTGATCTCTATGGCTCTGTGTAGACTTTTGGGACGTCTGCCTTCCTCTCTACAAGTTATTTCTACTGAATCCTGCCTGGATACTTTGTAATTGAATTGAAAAATATTTTAGTATTACCTCTCTGTATAACCTATCTGAGCGCAAGTTAACTGCCTCTGCATGTATCGGTCTTGCTATAAAGGATGCTGTTGATAGCATGCTGATTTATAGGGCCACGTCTTTTGCAGTTTGGAAAATCCTGAAGTATATTACTGTAATTAACTATATGGTCTTTGGTGTATGATGTTGAACAGATTGTAACTACTAATGTATATACTGTTAATAATCCGACTGCACTATGCTACATTTTTTAACTAAATAGACATTGTGGACAGTTAGCAAATCAGCTGTAAGTGCTCTAATATACTATTTGGAATCCGACTGCTCTATGCTACTTTTTTTAACAAAATAGTCATTATGGACAGTTAGCGAACAGCTGTAAGTGCTAGCGTCCATACTGCTTGCAGACTGGAATTTGCCTGCATTGTATCACTGTGTGTTTTTTTAAAAGAAATTGCCTCAGTTGAATGATAATGTCTGGATTCTACTGTTAGCATCTGTATCTCCTGGAATATGATTGCATTTTGTCACTGGCCTAACTTTATAGCCTCATTACAGTAGTGGTAGAGTTTTAATATAGCTGCTTAAACTCGGACTCCTTGCTGTCTGTTAACTACGTGAAATCTTAGCATTGTGTAAGTCTGTAACTGCATTTAAGCTGTTAAGTGTGATAATGTTATGAGTGCTCCACTAGTACGTCTACTGGGCATTCATAGCTATGAATATATGCTTTTACTGCCCTCCATACCTAGCGGCTGCTCAGAAAGTAGATATAACTATATCTAAACTGATGTTGATTGTATTGTGTAACTGTACATAGCTTCTTCCTTCCTCCTTATACTAATGAGATTTTTTTGCTCCCTATCCATTTCCCTCCTGTTCCTCCAAAGCCTGGACTCCTATCTCAACTCTCTGCCTGGTAACCCCTTTCAGCAATTGGGAATAAGTCCCTGACCAGTACAGTACAAGAAAGCTAACTGTGAGGGATAGACACTAGGTCTGCATATATCTCCCTCATGCACTGTGAAATAACGTTTAGGGTAGCATCTGCTTTCTGAAGGCAAAATATGTAGTTTCTCTGCTACATTTAGCATTAAATAACCTTAGCTGAGCACTATGCCATGGGTACCTGCCACCATACCCCTATTTCTACTTTTATTTCCCAACTAACAAACCTCCCTGATTAAAGTAATTTTGCTTAACAAATCCCATGTACTACAATTTGAAATTATAGAAGCTGAAACTAGGTTTAACTGACCTGTTAGAGTGGGATTAACTGTTTGTTTTTTGGACGGTCTCGCTCCAAAAGGTGTAGCCCCGCTCAGTTCGCTCTTCTCCCACCCCCATACCATTTCCTTTATAGCCATACACAACATCATCAAGTCCATTCAATGCCCATCCCTTCCTGTTACTCATACCTATTCTCTCCAATCCTTATAAACACCTGTTATACTTTCATAGATTTCTAACACCTACAGTGAAAGCCGCGGTCTCTACCTAATATTCCTAGCCAATATTCCTAGGACAATTTAACTCCTCTATTCTTTCTCTTAGCCCATACTACTTTGATCTTTCCAAGCTCATCCTCTAATCACTACTCTATCCTACTCATACAAACTATATCTGCACTTACTTTATCTGTCATCCTACCTCTACTAACTTTCCTTCTCCTTCTAACTTCTCATCCTTATAAATTAACCCATATCATTAAAACTCCTACGTACCCATATTCAAGTTCTCATGCTAATCATTTGTCTATAATCATATCCTCATCTATAATTCCTTCTAACACTCCTTTCCCTAAAATCAAAACCTTAACCACTTACCACACAGCTTCACAAACCAAACCTAAAAGCTGCTACTACCTAACACCGTTACAAAAGCACAAGCATCTACTACCTACCCTCCTCCTATCTGGTGACATACATCCTAAATGTAGAGAATAGAGAGATGGTGGAGCCAAGATCTCAAAAATATAAGTATAAATGCAGATAAAGAGACTTGTAGGCTGGAAATTAAAATACTTGAAATTTATTATAAAACACAGATTAAGGTAAGTGCTTTTGAGGTAATCCTCTTCTTCAGACCTTAATGCAGAAATAAATTAGCACACAAGGTTTAAATAAAACCAATAACCAATAAAAATTCTTTAAAAATCAGTGACGCAACCCTCTTTTTTTCAAGAGAGGTTTTAAAGATACAGTACTGTTAAGACCAGGTGATAAGTAAGCCTTAAAGTTCACTATCCACCTTAATTCAGCATATTCAGTTTCATTGTTAATATCACCTTCTCTAAGGCTCACATTCATTTTTTGCAAGACCAAGAATTTAAAATTGTGCTGATCACCACAGTCTAAGACATGCTTAGCTAATGCATTAGTAAGTTTGCTGTTCCTGATATCATTAAGATGTTCCATTACCCTTTCCTTCATAGTTCTATTGGTTTTACCAATATAGAATGCTCTACAAAGATTGCACTTAGCAAAATATACAATGTTTTTAGTAGAACAAACTGCATAAAATAAATACTCTACAGGTTTCTGATGCATAGGGTGTAAAATCATGCAGGTAGACCAAATGTTATTGCATATTCTGCAGTTTCTACATAGGAAAGTTCCTCTACGTTGTGAGACAAACCTGTAACATGTTTTATTCTGTTTATAACAGAGTTTCTTTTTCAAATTCTTGCTATTTTTAAAACTAAAACTGGGTGTAGAATCAACAACCCAGCTAATCTCGGGGTCAGTAAGAAGAAGAATGGACCAGTTCTTTTTAATGATGTCACATGTCTTGTAGACATTTGGAAAAAGTAAGACATAACTTATTGACAGGTAATGAGGAGGCTTGCTTATCTGGGGGTACACTCATTAAGTGCTCGTCTGAGTAGTAAGGTTTGGTTTTGTGACTTTCATGTAAGTCTCCTTCAACTATCACTCTATCAATATCAGCCCTCTTGTATCTTCTCTCAACAAACTCTGTGGTGAGATGAATCATAGTATCTGTTAATTCTTTCCTGTCTGTATGCAGTCTCTTGCAACGTAAGACTTGGTTCTTGACTATATCCTTAGTAATGTGCCTAGGATGTATACTGGAATGGTGAAGAATGTTGTCCTTCCTACAATCCTTCCTATGTATCCTTGTCGAGATGTTGCCAAACATATTTTTAACATTTACATCTAGAAAGCTGATTTTCTCTTTGGAGTAACTAAGGGAGAAAGAAAGGTATCCAGTGGTGTTATCAAGAAACCTAACAAATGTGTCCAATTGTGTGTCATCACCATGCCAAGCAATAAAGATGTCATCGATGAAACATTTGTAAAACGTAATGTGCTGCTTGTACATGTCAGAGGTATACACCATTTATTTCTCCCATTGAGCTAAAACAATATTGGCATATGTATTGGCACATGCCGTGCCCATAGCAACTCCCACTTTTTGAAGAAAGAACTCTCTTTGAAACAAAAAAACATTGTTCTCTAGAATCAAGTCTAGAAGAGCACATGTGATATAAATTTTGGTATTGCTGATATTGCTCTCCTTGATAAGGAACTGCCTGACATTCTCAATCCATTCATCATTGGGGATGACCGTGAACAAATAGTTCACATCCAAAGTAACAAAAATCAGATCACTTAAATTTACAGCTTGTTGATTCTCAGCCCAGTCATAAAGGTGTTCTAAAAAATGTTTACTGTCACGAAGTACAGGAGTTATCTTATTCAACACAAACCTTAGCTGTTTTTCTACATATATAGACATTGGCTCTGTGAGCCAACCTCGTCCTGATACAATGGATCGAAGGGGGGGATTATGTCATCCTTGTGCACTTTTGGAAGACCATAAATTGTTGGTATAGTCGGATGCTCTACACTAAAATAGTGAAAAAGACTATAATCTATTTGGTCAGTCATAAGCAAATCATATAAAAAGAAATTCAGTCTGCTGATAATACCATTAACCTGAAACTTCTGTAAAATGATATACAGTTTTTCGTCATGAAGCATACTAAACATCCTATCCATATAGTCTTCAGTATCAAACACGATAATTCCACCCCCCCTTGTCTGCAGGTCTAATGACTAAATATTCTGCATTAGTTAGGGTTCGTAGAGCCTCATTCTCTTTGATAGTCAAATTATAAAATCTATTATAGATCTCAACGTAGCCGTTTTCCTAAGGTCATCTTCACACATCTTTACAAAGGCATTCATAGCAGGGGCATTATTAGGAACAAAGCAACTTGGTTTCTTAAAAATGCATCCATCAACATTATTCACATTATTATCATCATGGATAACTTAAAACATTGTATTCCTAGCAAACAAATTAATATCTAAGATGGTATCTACCAAATTCATACCACAAGCTGGTATGAAGGATAATCCTTTGTTAAGGACCGAAAGGTCCTCTTTGGTAAGAGGAACAGAAGATAGATTAAAGACCAGATCATTTATCTGCAAGCCACTGTGTTCGGGCCTCTGCTCTGAGGTGCGGTGTTGGATTCTATCCTTCCCCGTCTCCTGCGACTTCTGGACCTGCTCTTGCGTACATCCTGCCTTATAGGCAGAGCCTTGTCCAAAAAAATGGCTGACTTATGCAGACATTCAGCCCCCTTTTTGTCTTGTAATCCTATGCTTATTGAATTACCATTGTTGAAAGAAAAAGTTTTTGGTCTAACTACAGGTGCATTGTCAGTTTGTTTTACTGTGTCCATTGCCATATTAAAATCATTAACTGAATTCTGACCGCTATGCACTTTTGCAGCATTTTGAGTCATAGAGTCATTGTCAGTGTCATTAGATAATACTACTACAGCATCATTATCACAGGTGCTGTATGCATTTATACTGTTACCCATAGAAACAGCTGCAACATTAGAAGCAGAGGGTGAAGACATATTCTGTTCAGAAGTAATAACATCAACTTCGTGTTTATCTCTACAGCGCCAAATACTGGTGGTGTTTCAATAGGATTAGTTAAACAGTCTTTATGTTTAGGAAGATCAATGTTGATGATTATTAACAGCGGCTATGCCAGGGGTATTTCCTACTCAGCACACTTTTGTGCTAGCGGAAAGATGGTTTTGTGTTGTTCCCAAGCCTAAAAAGCTGCTGCCTGCTTCAGTTAGTCATGAGGTGCGTGCACCTGCTCTCAGACTGCTATTTACAGTTGAATCAGGAGGAAGTGCTCTTTGTCCCACCCCTTCAACATTCCCCTGCATTTCTATAGGTTAAATCTCCCTCGGCCAAGAGAAGACGTTCCCAGCTTGGAAATCAGAGAAATCTCTATGGTGTTTCTTCATTTTCTCCTTCTTCAGTCTCCTTTTATATAAAGAGACATTTAGAAGGACATCATCGCGGTGTTGAACACAAATCTCATCTGTATAAGAATCCACAAGCATATTAGTCATATTATTAATATCAGTGGCTAAAGCGTCCTCTTCAGGCAAAAATAACTAATTTATTAAAGTCATATAATCAATACTCAACTGCAAATTGAGTATTTGCCATCTTTTTAAAAGTTCTGGATATTTATCCCCATAGGAGGACAGTTTTAGTACCCTGAGCCCTCTGGGTATCACTTTGCGTAAGATAGCAGCCTCAAAGTGATAACGTTGCCAGAGAAGGCATTTGTGCTTATAAAGTTTGTTTCCAAGTTCCTTCAGATGGCTATTAAAAGTTGATATCTCAATGGGGTTAAGGTTAGCAGAATTAGTTTCTACATCATCAAGGCATATAGAGAATAAAGGTTTCACACTATTACCAGTTGAACTAGATGAACCAACGTTTTCAGCAGACTCTTCAGTCCTTGCTCTTCTTTCCAAATTGCTGTAGGATGAAGGTAAATCCCTGTTCAGGGCTAACTCCATTTCAGAGAAATGTATAGAAAATGTTTACCAGCCAAATAGTTCCACCAAACAAACAAAATTGCATAAATGTAGAGATTACAGAGATGGTGGAGCCAAGATCCCAAAAATATAAGTATAGATGTAGATAAAGAGACTTGTAGGCTGGAAATTAAAATACTTGAAATTTATTACAAAACGCAGATTTAGGTAAGTGCTTTTGAGACAATCCTCTTCTTCAGACCTTAATACAGAAATAAATAAGTACACTAAGTTTAAATAAAACCAATGACAAAAAAAATACTTTAAAAATCAGTGACGCAACCCTCTTTTTTCAAGAGAGGTTTTAAAGATACAGTACTGTTAGCACTAGGTGATAAGTAAGCCTTAAAGTCCACTATCCACCTTAATTCAGCATATTCAGTTTCATTGTTAATATCACCTTCTCTAAGGATCACATTCATTTTTTGCAAGACCAAGAATTTAAAATTGTGCTGATCACCACAGTCTAAGACACGCTTAGCTAATGCATTAGTAAGTTTGCTGTTCCTGATATCATTAAGATGTTCCATCACCCTTTCCTTCATAGTTCTATTGGTTTTACCAATATAGAATGCACTACAAAGATTGCACTTAGCAAAATACACAGTTTCTTATTCTTGCTATTTTTAAAAATAGCAAGAATTTGAATAAGAAACTCTACTATAAACAGAATAAAACATATGACAGGTTTGTCTCACAATGTAGAGGGACTTTCCCATGTAGAAACTGCAGATTATGCAATAACATTTGGTCCACCTGCATGATTTTACACCCTGTGCATCAGAAACCTGTAGAGTTTTTATTTTATGCAGATTGTTCTACTAAAAACATTGTGTATTTTGAAGGATAGGAAGGATTGTAGGAAGAACAACATTCTTCACCGTTCCAGTATGCATCCTAGGCACATTACTAAGAATATAGTCAAGAACTAATCTTACGTTGCAAGAGACTGCATACAGTCAGGGAAGAATTAACAGATGTTATGAGTCATCTCACCACAGAGTTTGTTGAGAGAGGATACAAGAGGGTTGATATTGATAGAGTGATAGTTGAAGTAGATTTACATGAAAGCCACAAAACCAAACCTTACTACTCAGACGAGCACTTAATGAGTGTACCCCCAGATAAGCAAGTCTCCTCATTACCTGTCAATAGGCTATGTCTTACTTTTTCCAATGATGTCTACAAGACATGTGACATCATTAAAAAGAACTGGTCCATTCTTCTTACTGACCCTGAGATTAGCCGAGTTGTTGGTTCTACACCCAGTTTTAGTTTTAAAAATAGCAATAATTTGAAAATAAAACTCTACTATAAACAGAATAAAACATGTGACAGGTTTGTCTCACAATGTATAGGGACTTTCCCATGTAGAAACTGCAGAATATGCAATAACATTTGGTCCACCTGCATGATTTTACACCCTGTGCATCAGAAACCTGTAGAGTTTTTATTTTATGCAGATTGCTCTACGAAAAACATTGAGCAGGATTCACAAAACCTCCGTGTAAGAGTTAATATGTCTTACACGGAGGCTGCAGTTAAACGGTGTGACATCAGCATGCCATGCATATTCATGAGGGCATGCTGAATCACACCCTAGGCTAACACGGTCCATGTAGGAAGGTAGGGGGCATGTCCACACGGCGAGTTCTGCAAAGGGACATGCCCCCAGAAGAGTCACAGTCCTGAAAGTAAACTCTCACGAGCGAGTCCGCGGAAATGTCAAAAAACACAACACCACACATGCCCCCACAGACTATAAACCCAACTGTAATGTAAACCGTAAAAATCAACAGTTTAATTTTTTTTTTATAATTTCAAAAATGTTTGCCCGTAATTGCACTCGTTTGCGCAGGTGTGCCCTTCGCTCAGCCACAGTGAGCAGTCATTGAAAAAGCATATAAGATCTAAAATATGCAAATTAAGCCAAGTAGCAATAGCGCAGCGGTAGAGACATTGGCCAAAGAGGAGGTAGTCATGGTTCGAGCCCCAACAACATCATTTTCTATTTTTAGTGAAATAAGCACGAAACAATCCCCCGCCATATATGTGTATATATATATATATATATATATATATATATATATATATATATATATATATATATATATACACATATATATATATATATATATATATATATATATATATATATATATATATAACTATAATTTAAGTAAAATGTAATGAAATGGGCCATGTATTTTTGAAGAAATCTGACACAATAAAAAAAAAAAAATTTATAAGTGCCCATAGCTGAGCAGCGCTCTAACAAGCTGAATATGACTGCCCGCAGGTGAGCAGTGGTTTAACAGGTGTAATATGAGTTCCCAGAGTTGAGCAGTGCTTTAACATGCTGAAACTGTGTGCCCGTAGCTGAGCAACGTTTCACACAGCGTAATATGCGTGCTCATAGCCAAATAACACATTAACCAGCGTGAGCTGTTTGTGCGGAGCTGCGCAGCGCGCCAACTGGCTTACCGGCAGGCAACGTTGAGCAAGCTGTATCAAAGCCGCCTTTACACAGACACACACACCTCCTAGCCTGTCTAGACAGTCGTAAAATAAAAAAAAGCAATGCCAAGGCTCGAACCCAGGATACTGTGCATCATAGTCAAAGTACTGAACCACTAAGCCATGACAGTTGTACTGAGAAATGCAGTATTAGAATATATATAGGAATGAATGGAAATAGAAGCATGACAAAGCAGGTTTTTTAAGCTGATACATTTCCAAAATGGCCAATCACAGATAAGTGTGGGAAAAACGGCATATATAAGCCCCATAGTTGGGAATACACAGAATAACTGATTGTAGAACCTATTTGCAGTCAGGATGGCAGGTGTAGGAGAGGGCAGCCGCTTCCGAGCACAGAGGTGGGGTGTTGAGGAGTCCAAATATATGGTTTGGCTCCTAGTCCACGATCATGAGGCTCAACTCATGCAGGGCCAGGTTCTCTGGGGTGTGTACAAGGCAGAGGCATGGAACCGGTTGGCACATGATCTCACCAGTGCCACAGGCATACCAAGGACTGGTGAACAGGTCCGTCACCACCATGCGGACCTGAATAGACGAAAGCAGGACCAACTGAACCGTTGGATCCAGGAGGCCCGGCAAATGCCCAACGCCCCACTACTGAGTAAGTATCCATGTAATTAAGTATGTAAGAAATGATCCTAGCTGATATTATGGAGATGTATGTTCCAATATTACTTCATTTATATTACAGCTGCAGGAGTGCGTTCTGTGAATCGGCGAGCCTATGATGATAGGCTGGTGCAGTTGCGCCACCAGGCAGGTCAGTAATTATTTTGCTGTAATTGTTATAGAATATAAGTGAGACAGCTTGTAAAAGAGTTCAGTGTTGTTACATATTAATAAAGTTCAAATAACACTAGAATAAAGATTCTGCTAGTACTGTATGAGTGATGCAGCCTGTAATCCAGAAATAAAAATTAAACAAGTCTGAAATAGAGATTTTCCACCTGTATTGTAATATCAGATAACTTGCTTCAGCCTGAAAATTACTGGTAAACAAGCTAAAGATGATAGACATGTGTCAAATACATCTCCTTTTAAAATCTGCCATATGAAACAAGTGAGTCTGTTGGAAAGGATTGTTGTAACCAAGTAAGAAATGTTAATAATGCCTAGAATTAAGTACCGTCTTGAATTGTAAAAATAAAACAAGTGAGAGTGTGAGAAAGAGGTATGAATCGACCAAGAAAGCTGTAATAAGTCTTGAATAAAGTTATACTGCAGTCAGTATATAATGAAATGAATGAGACAGCCACAACCAAAGAGTGAAATGTTTGTAATAAAGTACTGAAGCTGGAATGTGTCTGTCCCACAATTTGGATATGTTGCTGTACCCATGCAATATGGAGATAGTATGGTTGTATGAAATACTGAACATCCACTGTTGTCTAGAGCCATATAAATCAAATGTAGCAGGATGCTGTACCTGAACACAGCCAGATATGAATGTGTATGAATAAAAATGCAATGTATATTAATGTAGCAGTAACATTCCCATCACCAACATTCCTAAGGTTACATATAGGAAACTGTACTAAGACCTGTAGAGTATATATATCTGCAGCTACTAGAAATGTACAGCATATGTATAGGTAGTTGAAGTTGTTAATGAAATATTTCTTCACCCTACCCTATTTTCACAAATAATGCCATTCCACACCAAACTGGGTATGTGTATTCACAATTAATTTCCATGGACATTTGTCCTGTTGGTTCATACATATTTGCATGTACGTTGATGCATGTGCCCTGTTCACATATCCAAACCTGATGGCCTGTTGCCATCAATCAACCCTGCATGCTGTTGGATTGTGTACTGTTGTTCAAAATATGCATGTGTTATGCTTGCTGTTCAATGTTTGGAATTCATGGGTGTTTGGTTAATGGGAATACTGATGCATGCTGTTACAACTAATTTTGAATGGTATTGTTTGTTACTAACCCAAAATGTCATAAAATATTGCTAAATATAGGACAACAGGGAAGGCGGGTTCCAGCGGACCCACCTCTCCCACCTCAGCTGGCGAATGCACCTGGCACTAGTGCCCAGGCCGGACCCTCTTCCAGTGGCCCTGTGCCACCTTCGGGTGGAAGCACTGCAGGGGATGGTACTTGTCTCTCCTCTGCAAGCGTGGCCGGAGGAGAACGTCCACTCACCCTCCAAAGTGTCCGGTCTGTGGTGCGTAGCGAGATCAGGCATTCTGTGCTTGAACCCCTACGCCAGCTTGAGGCACGGGTGGCGCAACTCACGAGTGTGCCTGCCCGTCCTACACATCCCCCAGCACAGCCCCATTCTGGGCAGTGAAGGCGCAGTGGCAACTGCCCATAGATGGGGATCTCAGTTCCACTGTTGCCATCTGTGGGCTCATGGGCTTGCGATATCCAAACATCCGTCCCCATCAATTGTGTTTCCCCCCCACGTGTCATACTCCGCCCCTGTATTTGTCTTGTTTTTCTTGTCTGTTAACCTCCCCTACCTACCTCCCCAAATATACCTACTTCCTGTACCTCACATTTCACTCTCACCTGAAAAAATAATAAAAAAAGGGCACTCTGTTCCCACAAAAAAATTACGCCCCATACATAGCTGCCCATTTTGCAGACATGTCTGCTGGACATGTCAACTGGTAATTACAATTGGCTGTACAACATATTTTGTTGTCCTCACCCCTCTCTCAGGGGTGGAAGGTTTCAAATTTCACACCAAATTACACACATATGCACAGCTGTTGCTGATAAAGAAATGGGCAGCTATGGGCCTTTCCTACATCCTTCCTGCAAATCCCAAGCTTGTTTTCCTATTGTCCTACCCTCTTTGTGCCCCCTTTTTCACCACTTTCCTATCTCCCCATTTTCTTTTCTTTAAAAGAAATTAGCGTGGGTGTGCACGTGAGTACGCACTTTTAAGCAGTAGTCATGGCGTGTGCGCTTGTGTGTGCTTAGCTAAGCGTGTGTGCGACAGTGCGCATGCGTGAGCACCGCGCAAACCAGCGCTAACCCACTTACAACTGCTTAAAAGTGCCTTGGTCACTCTGAATGACAAGGCCTGTAGTCTGCTCAGCAGCAAAATAAAATTCCTCTGTCAGTCTCGAACCCAGGACCTTGGAAACACTAGTTTGCATGACCTACCACTAAGCCATGACTGATATACAAGAACTTTGTGCTGAAAGCAATATATCATGAAATAGTAGGACTGAATGTAAAGGGAATATAGGAAGGCTATTACACAAAGCTTTTCTTGTATCTTTACTGGCAATTCTTGTGGAATTGCATTACATTAGTGTGATAAGAGAAACAGCCATGCTAGTAGGTAATAATGTGACAGTAGCACCTTGCAAACCACACACACTATCAGAGCAGGATAAACACTGCCATATTTTAATAGGTAAGAGGCCAGACCTCGCAACTGTGACTGATTTACAGGGATGTTCCTGATTTGCAAACAAATGTTAACTGTGCCCCACTGACTCCCTGTGAAATGTACTAACAGTAGGCAGAAAGGTGTGGAATCCCACGTAATGGTAACTCTCAATTAGTTAAAGTACACACTACTTGCATGTCAGAAATGGTGTAGTAATACATATGCTCAAAATACCCCACAGTCACAACTGCAGAATATCTGAAATATATCACGGGTGTATTCCATTGATATGTACCATTCCCTGAGGCTGCTAAAATATACACCTGAGAGTATCTGAGGCCTGCAAGTGTCAGAAACTCACAGGCACATCATTCTGTCTGCTGTCACACACTCTGTGAATAGCTGTAGAATTGCTTCCACAAGCACACCCTCATGTAGGAGTACAACCCAGAAATATCAAAGGATGTAGCCATCTAATAAAATAAGGACAGTATAGCAGTTTACAAGCACTGCATGTGCCTGATATTCATAACTGTTAGCACAAAGTACAAGGCCCCACTACTACTCAGCAGCAAAATAAGATACCCTTGTAGGTGTCAAACCCCACACCTTGGCCTTACCAGACTGCATGCAGTACCACCAAACCACACCAAACATATAAGGAATTGCTGCTGAAAGAAATATATCATGCATTACAAGGAGTGAATGTAAATGGAAACTAGGAAAGCCATAGCAACACATTCCAGTAAAGACACTTAGCAGGCCTTCAAGGAGTGAATGTAAAGGCTAAATAGTGAAGCCATAGCAACAAATTGCAAGAGCTACTGTTGTATACCAGTTAATCCACAAGTCCCACAGGAAAGCACATACTCCCATGTAAACAGTATTAGTATTATGAGGTGTCAGTTAACATACACACTGAGAAGAATGAACTGGAAGAAGCAACAGTCAGGTTTCAGTACAACATGCATTTCAGTGCCTACAACACAGCCTTAGATATGAGAGACATACCAACCTTTACACTCACAGAACAGTGTCCACAGCAAACCAGCATAGTCCCCACCTTGAAAAACTGAAAGGGCTACGCCTACCTAACCTAACATTTTATAGCACTGTCCTGACATCACAGTGAGAACTGCAATTACCACACAGCAGGCTGCATGCAATTAGTAAATGCTGGCTAACAATTGGTGCAGAGGCCATCACAAGCACATGTGCAGATACCTACAAAAGCAGCCTGTACTCCCAGTCCACACATGCAATAATATCATTGCAGCAACTGCAGGGAGACAGAGAGAGAGAGAGAGAGAGACCAAAAAAAAAATAATAAAAAGAAAAATCCATCAAGACAGCAGCAGCAAGCCATCAGCAAGCCAGCCAGCAGCAAGCCAGCCAGCAGCAAGGCAGCCAGCAGCAAGCCAGCCAGCAGCAAGCCATCCAAAACAGCAGTCAGAAACAAAGGTAATGTAAAGTACATAATCTAATAATCTACATACTGTGAACCCTCCATATGTGTTAGCAGTCTGTATCTATATTTATATGAAGATGTGCATAGGGCAAGGGACATACTGCAACTGTTAGTGAAGGCTGGACATACATATGTAGTTGAAGGTTGCTAATAGTATGCTGCCGTAGGCCCAGGGCCAATAGCATACTACCTACCTATGACACAATGCACACACACATGTACTCATTGCAATACCAACTATGTGAGGTGGAATGAGTGTGCCACTGACTGTGTGCAAGGTCTGTAATGGTGTGATTGCTCAGCATGACTTTGTGTCTGTCATGGTAGTGTGTGTCCTTGGTGTGAGGCCAGAGAAAGATGTGTCAGTTATTGGGATACAAACATATTACATTGCCATATGTTGTGCTCTGGTTCCGTGTATATGACTGCGGTGTAGGTAGGGGTATGGCTGCAAAGACTAGGGTGCATTACCATTGAAATTGTAACTGTGCATTGCATGCATTGCATGGGATGACAATATTCCCCATCCATTACCTTAATACATACCCCCAGTGTGAGGTTGTGCATTGGACCTCAAACAGTGTGCTGAGAGCTGGTGTATACTAGTTTGTTGTAAGGAGTGTGGCAGGCACTGTCACACAGTTATTGGCTGAGCACTGATATGTAGTAATTTACATGTGTATCCCCTGATAGACAGACAGATGCTATATATGGCAGATCAGTGATATCAGTACAGTAGAGTATTATGTGTGCCATGTTACTTGCTCACATATTTTCCTTTTCCTTCCAGGGCGATGGTGCATCAGCGCAACCCCTGTTATTCGGCAGCAGAGGATGAGGAGATACACCAGAGCCTGGTGCGGGATATTTCAACACTCTTTTCCCGGACCAGCCAGAACCAGCAGGAGAGGGTTGCACTGTGGCAAGACCTTGTCCGACGGGTAAATGACATAGGCATGCATAACCGGACATATGAGCAGGTACACCATCACTGCAGTGATTTAATTAGAAATGTCCGTCAGCGTGCGTCTGATATCCACAGGCAACAGCTTGCCACAGGTGGTGGGGCACCTATACACCCTTCCTCACCAGACTGGAGGAGCTCCTCCTAAGTGTTGTGGCTCCAGCCCAACAATAAAACATCCACAGACATGTGTAATGATGGAGGCTGGAGCCACCCAGCATGTGGACATGGAGTGTGCAGGTAACATGCCATATCTGTAGTTGATTGTTCTCTGCACTGGTAGTTTATGCATGTGTGAGATGTGTACTGTGTTTGTAGCTGTTATCTTGGACATTATTGTGCAAGATTTATATTCTCAATATCAGCAGTACACCTGTGAAAGCCAACTGTTGTACTACTGTACTGTATCATACTCACAGTATCAATGGCACAGTTGTGCCCACTGACAATAACTGTCTTATTTGTGCAGGTCCCTCTGGAGTAACAGCAAGGCAGCCAATCCATGCTGGTGAGTGTGTAATAACAATACTTTTAATACTAATGATAATAATAGTAATAATACCCTCAAACAGTATTGTTATGTGTTGGATTGCAGGTGTGTTTGTGTGTGTGTGTTTGTATCTCATGTACTGAGGAGTGTGCATGTGCCCATGTGTGCATGTGTGCATGTGCGCATGTGCTCATGTGTGCATGTGCTCATGTGTGCATGTGCGCATGTGCCCATGTGTGCATGTGTGCATGTGCCCATGTGTGCATGTGTGCATGTGTGCATGTGTGCATGTGCCCATGTGCGCACGTGCCCATGTGTGCATGTGCCCATGTGTGCATGTGCCCGTGTGCATCTGTGGTAACATTGTGTACACATTATAAACTGTGTTTCCTGTCTTCCTCTCACAGGTTCTGGTGTTGCTCTGATGGTGTGCAGCAGGAAACCTGAAGCCACTGCTGGGGATAGTGATAATGATGATACATGTGTAATGGCACAGGGAGGTGTGTCAGGGTCTGTTGTTGGTCAGCCAATCGACAGTACACAGCAGTCAACCCCATCAATGCTCACAGTCATCCTGCCAATACATCCATTGTCACCAATGTCCTTAGCTGAGGGACAGCATGCAGTGGGCATTGACCAGGGTAATGTGGTATCAGTGGCACATGCATCTGCTCACAGCAGCCATGGCCAGAGTCCTGACATGGTACCGCACAGGCAGATGTCCAGGGGTTCTCGTGGGAGCATCAGTGGTTGTACTGCCCCTGTCAGACGTGCCCACAGAGGTCTTTCAACCTCAGCTATGTTCCGGGCAGTAATGCAGGCACAGGCACGTATGGAACGGTACACCAGACAGGGTCTGAGGGAGCTTAGAGCACATCGCACTGCTATGAATGACACTATGCGTGACGTTGCGGCTGCCATCCGTACTGTCGGCGAGGTCATTGACAGATGTTGGGGGGACACATTAGATCTGTTCCACAACTACATGTCCATGAGCCAGGGCAATGCAGGACTGTTGAGGCGTTGACGTGGACGTATGCCAGCAACATCAGCAGCTGGCAGTCGTCGCGGATGACAACAAACCCGCAGCCACTCCCATAGTGCCAGTACCAGCCCCAGCAACGCTGGGTCTGTGCTGTCATCAGAACCGCCCTAGGAGACCACGTGCACGTGGCTCTGGACAGACCCAGCAGGGACATGTGTCCAGTCATCAACCAACTGCTTCTGATGACAGTACCCAGTCTGGCTTAGTACCTGATACTGTCTGTAGCACCCCTGCCAGGCACAGGTACCATGTCCGTGGCCAGAGACAGTGATCTGTATGACCTGGCAGGTACAGTCTGTGGCTGTCCACAAACACCCGTATATGGTAGTCATGAAGTGGAACTGTGTGCATGCATACACACATGCATAATGCTAACACCTAGGGCTAACACATACACACACACACACCGCATCAACATTGCCCCATGTTGTACTGTTGTCCCTCACTAACACACACACACATACATGACGATTGGATGTATCAGTGGCAGACTCAGGCATACTAAGTACAAACCCTGTGCATATGATGAAACTGTGCCACCTCCTGCAATCTGTCACATTGATGCAGGAACAGGATAACATGGTGCTGATGCACAAGGTGACTACATAGAACTGTAGTAATATTATCATGTTTCACTTGAAAGAAAGTTACTGTTTGTCGTTTTTGCATTTAAGTTACCTGTAACACATAGCATTTAAGTTACCTGGCACTTGCTCACTAAAGCAATTATATAAGTCAGCACTAAAATATTAAAAGCACTACAAACTCCCCTTGAGTACCTCGTTCCCCATTGGCCCTTTTTTCAATTATAAAGCAATTCCCAATACTATTCTAGCATGTCCAAAGGTCAGTTGTCAATCTCCTCTCCAGTCCAGCTGGTGAATCTGGGAATCTTGAGGCAATGTTACAACTGCCTCATGTACACAGACAACCCTCTCCTCCTCCCAACACATTCCAACACATGTGAGAGATGCAACCATATAGCCATACTGGAGGCTAAGCTCTCTCAACTCAGTACTGGCGAAACCAGTCAGGAGGAGAAGGAAACCACACTCACTACAATTTCAGTCTCACATAGACCTACCATGACAGCAAACCAAACACATAAACACAAAAAAACATACTCGGAGGCTCTAAATAAAAATCTGCCTAAGCAGCAGAGACCTCCAAAGCAAACATCCAAGCAACCGCTACCCCAAAACAAAACACGTTCAACACATAGCTCACAAAGCCAGTGTGCCGAACAGTCACAGCCCTTAAGGCCAAACAACACACCTGATACACTTGTAATAGGTGACTCTATTGTCAGGCACACTGACATCCCACTCATCAGGCTGAACAAGGTGAAGGCACGGTGAGTTGCCTGTCGGGTGCTGGGATCCGCCACATAACACAAGCACTCAGGTCACTCCAAGGCAAGTACAAATATGACTCAGTCATTGTCCATGCTGGTGTGAATGACCTGAGACGTACCTCCCTGGACTACATGAAAAGAGACATAGAAGAGCGCTCTGAGCATGTAGCCCAGGTGGGTATGACCCTGACCTTGAGTAGCATCTTACCCTCACCAAGAATGATGCCACAATATGAAGACAAGATGATCAATTTCAACAATTGGCTTAAGTATTGGTGTCATTCAAAGGGGATCCAATGCCTGTCATCCTGGCATGACATGCTCGACAAGCCACGATGCTATGCTAGGAACGGCTTGCACCTGTCACCCCTGGGCTTTCGGATATTGGCAAAGGCTCTTGCTACCCCCATAGTGCCTTTTTTAGGCAAGGCTCAAAAGACAAACCCACCTCCATAGGTATCACAAGGGATAAGAAACTAAGAGTAATGATACACAACGCCAGAAGTCTAAACCGCAAGATGCACACACTCGAAACTCTCCTTAGCATGGAGAACATCGATATCTGTGCAATAACAGAAACCTGGTTCAAGCTTCCCGAGAGCACCCCAGCACTACCAGGTTATACCTCATACCATGCTTTTCGGCCCCAAAACTTGGACCGAACCACAAAAGGAGGGGGAGTATCAATATTCGTCAAAGATACCCACACCTCCAGGTTAGTGGCACAGCACAAAGCATCAGAGACTATCCATGTGCAACTAACAGTGGGTAAAACTGCCTTCCAGTTTATAGCCTGCTACAGACCACCCTCCCAAACCCAGGAACCCCACTCAGCCTTCCTGAGAACAGTGGGAAATATGAAGGTCTCTCCAAACACCATTATATTGGGCGACTTCAACTACCCAAACATAGACTGGGAGCATTACTCTAGCTCCAACAGCCTAGCCCAAAGGTTCCTAGAATTTATAAACTCAAATGCTATGGAACAACTTGTTACCACTCCCACAAGAGGGGAAAACATACTGGACCTGATCATCACCAACATGGGGACTCTATGCTCCAGACCAGAAGTGTATCCCTCACTGGTAAGATCAGACCATAAACTAATCTCACTGGATATTCACATCCCGACTCCATCCACTGCCCTGAAAACCACAGTGAAAATCTTCTCTAAAGCAAATTTCACACTCCTCAAAACCGAGGTGTAATTCTTCAAAGCCCCCGGGCCTGTGGAAAATACAGCCCAGACCGCAGAATCCTTTATAAATGCATTCTATGAACACCTTCAGGAATGCATGCATCATGCAATCCCAAATAAAACCAAGACCCAATCCTCCAAAGGCAGACGTCCTCTCTGGTGGACCCCAGCCATAAACAAACTATACAATAGAAGGAGGAAGCTACTACATGATAGAGCAAAATCCCAAAAAGGGAAGGCATCTCTGATCAGTATTAGCAAAAAAATACGGGCACTCATAAAATCGTCTAAGGCCAGCTTTGAGAGAAAACTTGCACAGGACACTAAAGATAATCACAAGGCTTTCTTTAGTTATGTTAGGAACCTGGGTGGGAATTCCCAGATATGCTCAGAATTAGTCCAAAATGACAAAAAATACACTGAACCCACAGACATTGCCAACATACTAGCTGACAGGTTCAGCGCAAACTCCCCCCCCCACCAAAAGGGCAAATATCTATCCCAACAGAGTGCTGCCCCCCTGACATCTCAGATGCTCAGGTAAGAGCCGCCCTCTCCAAAGCAAAAAACACAGCATCAATGAGACCAGACGGTGTCCCGGGCTGCATCCTACATGAACTCCAAGAAGAGCTAAACCCAAACATAAAACTACTGTTCAATCTCAACCTTACTACAGGATATGTACCCAAAGAGTGGCATACAGCAACAGTGGTCCCTCTCCACAAAGGTGGTGCCTCAATGGATCCTGGAAACTATCGCCCCATAAGCCTGACTAGCTTGGTCTGCAAAGCTATGGAAAGGATCATCATGGACCTCATAAATAAAGATATTGGGGACCTACAGACACTGGATCCTACCCAGTTCGGCTTTGTTAAGGGCAGATCCTGCCTCTTAAACCTGGTCTATTTCTTTGAAACAGTCACCAAGGCCATTGACGAGGGGAAGGTGGTCCACACAGCCTACCTGGACCTCACAAAAGCCTTTGATACAATACCCCACTCAGGCATTTTAGATAAGCTCACCAGCTTAAATATAAACCCCTATGTCACTAGATGGGTTGCAAACTGGCTCAAAGACAGAACCCACATGGTTAGAATTCCTGGAGCTATGTCAGACTCCAAACCAGTTACAAGTGGCGTCCCACAAGGCTCAGTCCTGGGACCTCTCTTGTTCGGTATATATTTCTCGGAGGTACAGGCCAACATGGAAGGACTGTGGCTGACCAAGTTTGCAGATGACTGCAAACTGGGCACCATAATCGATTCTCCAGCCGACACAAGCATCCTCCAAAAGGGCCTCATAGAAACAGACAACTGGTGCCAGAGCCATGGCCTCAAGCTAAATGCCAAAAAGTGTATAGTCATCCCCAAAGTGCCCACAAATTACCACATAGGTGGTAATCCATTAAGTACAGAAGAAGTAATTAGGGACCTGGGGACCCAAGTTGATAGCAATCTCTCATTTGACAACCACGTCGCCAAAGTGGTTAGAAAAACATTTTATATAGCCCACCTAATCATTAAGGGATTCACATCTAGATCAGGGGAGGTCATCGTGCCTCTTTACTCATCCCTCATCAGGCCCATAATTGAGTACAATGCCCCTTTGGGGATGTACCTTACCAGACACCTGCAGCAACTGGAAAGACCCCAAAAGTACCTCACCAAGAGGATCAAAGGGCTCAAACAAATGCCATATGCTGCCCGGTTAAAGAAACTTCAGCTCTACTCAGTGGCATACCGCCTGCTCAGAGGCGATCTGTGCCTGACTTATAAAGCCATGTCCAACCCGGAATTAATGGACATGCTGCACCTCAGAAAATCCAAATCCCATCGAGCTACGCACTCGAGTGACTTGAACCTCAGCACTGAAATAAATAGGACATGCTGGAGGCACAGATTCATAACCCAGAGGCTCCCTTCACTCTGGAATGAAATCCCAGTCCGGGTTAGGCAGAGTCCCTCATTGACTCTCTTCAAGAGGAATCTTGATGAGTGGATGGGAGATCGTAGGTTTACCCCGGGTATCACTTCTGTGTCACTGTTAAACAGAGGCACAGTATACTATCCTCGAAAAAGGGCATAGCAAAATTAATTTAAAATGGGTGGCGAAAGCCAAACACACTCTGGCTAGGCTTATAAATGCCCTAGGGCAGATAGCCTAGTATGAACCTATGAACCTATGTTGTTAACAGTACAGTGTAATGATATCATTGTGGGTATATCCCAGCATGCCTGATGCATTAACAGTGTGATTGTCATTGTACTTTTTTATACACCACTATTAATTACAAAAGTGTAATGTCTGCACATCTTTGCATTCTGGTGGTAAGGCTGAAAACACAAACCCACTGACATAGGTAGCACAGGGGATAAGAAAATGGAAGTAATGATACTCAATGTCAGACATGTAAACCGCAAGATGCATGCAGTCCAAACTCTACTCAGCATGGAGAATGTTGATATCTGTGCAGTAATAGAAAACAGGTTCAAGACTCCCAAGAGCACCCTAGCACTACCAGGTTACACCTCATACCATGCTTGACAGCCCCAAAACACGGAACTAACTATGAAAGGAGGGTGAGTCTCAATAAATGTCAAGGATACCCACACCCCCAGGTAGTTGCCACAGCATGAAGCATCACAGACTATCCACGTGCAACTAACAGTGGGTTAAACTGAATTCCAGTTCATAGCCTGCTACAGACCACCCTCCTAAACACAGGTAACCCACTTGTCCTACTTAAGAACACATGAATATATGAAGGTGTCTCCAAACAACATTATATTGGGCAGCTGCATCTACCCACACATAGACTGGGAGCATTACTGTAGCTCCAACACCCTAGGCGAAAGGTTCCTAGAATCCATACACTCAAATGCTATGGAACAACTTGTTACCACTCCCACAAGAGGGGAAAACATACTGCACCTGATCATCACCAACATGTGGACTCTATGCTCCAGACCAGAAGTGTATCCCTCACTGGTAAGATGACACCATAGAGTAATCTCACTATATTCACGTACCAACCCCAGCCCCTGCACAGAAAACCACAGTGAAAAAGTTGTGTAATGCAAATTCCATGTATTCACATGAGGCAGGCTTCACACATAGGAACTATTTAAGGTCACAGGTACATATCTCTATGTGGCACACACATACCTCATGTGTGCATTGAAATTACTGCTATAATATATGTCATACAATAATAAAAGCAACACCCACCACACATTGACAAACTGTGTGACAAAAACACACATGGCATTTGTAGAATTCAAACCCCTACCTAACTATGTTATGACACCTGAGAAAGAGACGCATTAGTGGAGCGCGCTATTCGCATTACTGGGAGTTTTTCCTTCTCCTGCTATACTTATAGGGTGCTGACATCATCAGTCTTTCGAAAGAGGAATGTACATCATGTAGTGTGTTCTTCAAGTTGCCAAAAGGGACATTTCTTTCTTAGAGAATTGCACCCCCCCCCCCCAAACACACACAGCATTTGCAGGATTCAAACCCCTACCTAACTATGTTATGACACTTGAGAGAGACGCATTAGCGGAGCACGCTATTCAAATTACTGGGTGTCTTTTCTTCTCCTGCAGTATTTATAGGGTGCTGACATCATTATTTAGAAAGAGGTATGTACGTCTATTACTATCCGTCAGTATGGGGGATAGCATATATATGCATTAACAGACGCCTACTTCAGGGTCACATATGCACATCAGCACTGCCAGGTTATGTTTTATACCATGTTTCGTGACCACAGGACTTGTAACACACAACACAACCAGTTCAGACCTCCCCTCCCATATCCAGGAACCATGCTTGGCTTCCCTGGGAACAGTGTAGGATATGAAGGTGTTCACATACACCATTACAGTGGTTAACTTCAGGTACAGGAATATTGATTGGGGGAACTACTCAGGCCTCAACAACATCACCCTACAGCCATTACAATTTGTGAATCCATGTGCTATGGCAGGACCAATCACCACAGCCACAAGGGGGAACACATATTGGACCTGACCATCAGCAACATGGGGACTCTATGTTCCACACCAGAGGTAGACCACCATTGTTAATATCTGACCATAACCAACTTTCCCTGGACATCCATATCCCATCCCCACCCCCAGGCAAGGAAATCACTGCAAACAAAGTGTTTATCAAAAGCAGACCTTGCACTTGTGAAGACTGGGGTGGAATACTTCAAAGGACCCATGCTGGAGGATTATACAGGCCAATCTGCAGCATCCTTGACAAATGCATTCGATGAGCATCCAGAAGGTTTGCATTGATCATGCTATCCCAAATAAAACCAAGACTCCTCCACAACAGGAGACCTGTCTGGTTTACACCAGCCATATATAAGCTGTACAACAGAAGGAGGGAGCTAATACATTACAGAGCAATATCCCACAGAGGGAGGACATCTCTGAACAGTATTGGCAAGACACTTCAATCCCTCAAAATCATCACTTGCAAGTGTTGACAGTGAAATTGTCCAGACACTGCAGATAAGGCTCCCCTCAGTCTGGAATTGAATCCCAATTAATGCTATAACTCCTTGCCAACCCTCTTCCAGCAAACTCCAGCCACATGGATGTGACATTGCAAATTCAACCCCTGGGATCTCCACTGTGTCCCTGCTTGATGGAGGCACAGCACACTAGCCTTAAACAGTGCCTTCTGTGACCTACTTTACAGAGGCACAGTAGCCTACTGTACTGGGGAGGCAGACACCAAATACACTCTGGCTAAGCTTATGTATTCCCTAGGGCAAACAGCCTAGTATTGACCTCTACACCCATATGTTTAAGTTTCAGATGCACAATATTTGTTGCTGATAAACTGTTTGCAGGTCTTTATTGCCATAGCTTTCCCTGTTTCTATGAACAACTTGTGTATCTGTGGAAGATGTTTGAATATGAGAGGGATCCACTATATTACTTATGTCTCTGTTGTCATTTAACTGTATGCACTGGGCAGATTGCTGTATTGTGGGAGTTTCCTGGCTTAACACATACAAATGCCAGATATGTGTGGCCAACTGCTATACTGAGACATGGCCTAAGTGTGTGAGCATGCCCAGTTCAGGCTTTCCATGGCTTGTTGCCTGACATATGTCTCATTTATCAAAGTGTGCGAGCATGCCCAGTGTGAGCTTTCCATATGTTGAGATCTGAGGTCCGCCACATTTGTGGTTGTATGTGAACTTCAACAATATTTCACATTTATAGTTGTGTGTTGAAAGTCATGTTGTGTTCTTACTGCCCAACTGCTTTGTGTCTGAACCCAACAGGGATTATGCTGTGCCTGCAGGGTTTCCATGGGATAGTTTGCATACAGTTGTCAACATTCTTTCATACTGACCAAACACTGCAATATCGTATAGTGTACTGGTTCAGTACTTTCACTGTGGTGGACAGTATCCTGGGTTTCAGTCCTATCACTGCTTTAAATATTCATACTGAGCACACCAGACTGGTTAAGGGCCAGTTGTGCAAATATGACCATGTTGCATTTTGTTCAGATATGGACTACTTAAACCAGGCTTGTCCAACATTAGTAGTGTATTCCGCAACTTGGGTGGACATTGACAAACACTAGCTATGTGCCCTAGGCCATTTCTAATGCTAGTCAGTGTGTTTGTCCTTCAACACACATTTTAACTGGAGTTTGCCATGACATTTTTCAAGGTTAGTATACTGCGCCTTTGTCTACCCGTGACATAAAAGTGATACCCAGGGTAAACCTACCATCTCCCATCCACTCATCAAGATTCCTCTTGAAGAGAGTCAATGAGGGACTCTCTGGCTAACCTGGACTGGGAGTTTACTCAAGAGTAGAGGGAGCTTCTGGGTTATGGATCAATCACTACATCATGTCCTATTTATGTCAGTGCTGAGGTTCAGGTCTCTCATGTGCATAGCTCACTGGCATTCAGATTTTACAAGGTGCAGCATGTGCATTGATTCCAGCTTGGACATGGCTTTATACATCAGGCACAGATCGCCACATGTTTAAGGGGCAGGATCTGCCCTTAAGAAAGCCACACTGGGTAGGGTCCAGTGTCTGTAGGTCCCCAATATCTTTATTTCTGAGGTCCATGATGATCCTTTCCATAGCTTTGCAGACCAAGCTAGTCAGGATTCTGGTGTGATAGTTTGCAGTATCCATTCAGGTACCACCTTTGTGGATTGGGACCACTGTTGCTGTACACTGCTTTTTGGGTACATATCCTGTGGTAAGGCTGAGATTGAGCAGTAGTTTTATTTGGTGTTCCATTCTTCTTGGAGTTCATGTTGAACGCAACCCAGGACACCATCTGGTACCATTGATGCTGTGTGTTTTGCTTTGGAGATGCTGGCTGTTACCTCAGCATCTGCAATGTCAGGGGGCCAGCACTCTGCTGGGATAGATATTTGGCATTTTGGTGTGGGGGGGGGGGATTTTGCACTGAACCTTTCAGGTTGGATGTTGGCAATGTGTGTGGGTTTGGTGTATTGTTTGTAATTTTGGAGTAATTCTGAGCATATCTGTGAATTTCCACCAAGGTTCCTACCATCAGTTAAGAAAGCCTTGTGATTATCCTTAGTGTCCTGTACAATTTGTATCTTCATAGGTTCATAGGTTCATACTAGGCTATCTGCCCTAGGGCATTTATATGCCTAGCCAGAGTGTGTGTGGCTTTCACCACCCCTTGGAATGTGAATATTATGCCCATTTAGGGTTTAGTTTACTGTGCCTCTGTCTAGTAGTGACACAGAGATGACCCTCGGTGTAAACCTACGATCTCCCATCCACTCGTCAAGATTTCTCTTGAAGAGAGTCAGTGAGGGCCTCTGCCTAACATGGACTGGGATTCTGTTCCAGAGTGTAGGGAGCCTCTTGGTTATGAATCTATCCCTCCAGCTCATCCTATTTATTTCTATGTTGAGGTTCAAATCTCTCGCTCTCGTGGCTCTGATGGATTTGGATTTTCTGAGGTGGAGCATGTCCGTTAATTCCGGACTGGACATGGCCTTGTACGTCAGGCATAGATCGCCTCTGAGTAGGCGGTATGCGACTGAATAGAGCTGGAGTTTCTTCAGCCGGGCAGCATATGACAAATGTTTGAGACCCTTTATCCTCTTGGTGGGGTACTTTTGGGGTCTTTCTAACTGCTGCAGGTGTCGGGTAAGGTACATCCCAAATGGGGCATTGTACTCAATTATGGGCCTGATAAGAGAAGAGTATAGGGGCACAATGATCTCTCTTGATCTAGATGTGAATGCTTTCATGATAAGGTGGCCAATATAGAAGGTCTTCCTAGCCACCTTGGCAATGTGAGTGTCAAATGAGAGGTTACTGTCAACTTGTGTCCCTAGGTCCCTGATTACTTCTTCTGTACTTAATGGATTACCACCTATGTGGTAATTTGTGGGTACCTTGATTTTCCCAAAGGGTATGACTATACATTTTTTGCCGTTCAGTTTAAGGCCATGGCTCTGGCACCAGTTATCCGTTTCTATGAAGCCTTTCTGAAGGATGCTTGTGTCCGCTGGAGTATCAATTATGGCGCCCAGTTTGCAGTCATCTGCAAACTTTTTCTGCAACAATCCTCCTATGTTTGCTTGCACCTCAGAAAAATAAATGCTGGACAAGAGGGGTCCCAGAACAGAGCCTTGTGGGACACCGCTTGTGTCTGGCTTGGAGTCTGACATGGCTCCAGCAATTCTGACCTTGTGGGTTCTGTCCTTGAGCCAGTTTGCAACCCATCTTATGACATATGGGTTTACATTTGAGCTGGTGAGCTTGTCTATGATGCCTGAGTGGGGTATTGTGTTGAAACCTTTTGCAAGGTCAAGGTAGGCAGTGTCATCTGCCTTACCCTCATCAATGGCCTTAGTGACTGTTTCAAAAAAGTCGACCAGGTTCAAAAGGCAGGATCTGCCCTTGCCAAAGCCAAATTGGGTAGGATCCAGTGTCTGTAGGTCCCCAATGTCTTTGTTTATGAGTTCCATAATGATCCTCTCCATAGCTTTGCAGACCAGGCTCGTCAAGCTTATGGGGCGTTAATTGCCAGGGTCTGTAGAAGCACCTCCTTTGTGGAGTGGGACCACTGTTGCTGTACATCATTCTTTGGGTATGTATCCTGTAGTAAGGCTGAGATTAAACAGCAGCCTTATGTGCGGGTTTAGTTCCTCTTGGAGTTCATGTAGCACGCAACCTGGGACACCGTCTTGTCCCATTAATGCTGTGTTTTTAGCTTTGGAGAGGGTGGCTCTCACCTGGGCATCTGAGATGTTAGGGAGGCTACACTCTGCTGGGATAGATATTTCACCTTTTGGGGGGGAGGGGGGGGGATTTGCACTGAACCTGTCTGCCAAAATGTTGGCAATGTCTGTGGGTTCAGTGTATTTTGTGTCATTTTGGACTAACTCTGAGCATATCTGGGAGTTTCCACCCAGGTTTCTCATATAAGTAAAGAAGGCCTTGTGATTGTCTTTTGTGTCCTTTGCGATTTTTCTGTCAAATTTGGCCTTGGATGATTTTATGAGTGATTGTGGTTTTTGCTAGTACTGATCAGAGATGCCTTCCCTTTTAGGGATTTTGCTCTGTCATGTAGTAGCTTCCTCCTCCTGTTGTAAAGTTTGTTAATGGCTGGAGTCCACCAGACAGGACGCCTGCCTTTGGGGGAATGGGTCTTGGTTTTATTTGGGATTGCATGATCCATGCATTCTTGAAGGTGTCCATAGAAAGTGTTTATAAAGGATTCAGCGGTGTGATCTGTGGTTTCCAGTGGCCCAGGGGCCTTGAAGGATATCACTTCAGTCTTAAGAAGTGTGAAGTTCGCTTTTGAGAAATTTTTAACTGTGGTCTTTTGTGCAGGGGGTGGGGGCGGGATGTGGATTTCCAGTGAGATTAATTTATGGTCTGATCTCAGCAATGACGGGTATACTTCTGGTGTGGAGCATTGTGTCCCCATGTTTGTGATGATCAGGTCTAGTATATTATCTCCCCTTGTGGGAATGGTGACTAGTTGTTCCATTGCATTTGAGTTTATGAATTCTAGGAACCTTTGGGCTAGGGTGTTGGGGCTTGAGTAATGCTCCCAGTCTATGTTTGGGTAGTTGACATCTCCCAATATGATGGTATTTGAAGAGACATTCATACTCTCCAGTGTCTTCAGGAAGGCTGAGTGGGGTTCCTGAGTTTGAAAGGGTAGTCTGTAGCATGCTACAAACTGTACAGCAGTTTTGCCTATGGTTAGTTGCACATGGATGGTCTCCAATGCTTCGTGCGTTGCCAGTAATCTGGAGGTGTGGGTATTTTTGATGAATATGGCTACTCCCCCTCCTTTTGTGGTTTGGTCCAGGTTTTGGGTCCGAAAAGCATGATATGAGGTATAACCTGGTAGTGCTGGGGTGCTCTCAGGAGCCTTGAACCAGGTTTCCATCACTGCACAGACATCGGTGTTCTCCATACTGAGGTGGGCCTCGAGAGCGTGCATCTTGGGGTTTAGACTTCTGGCGTTGAGCAGCATTACCCTTAGTTTTTTTCCACTTGTGTTTTCTAGGGAGGTGGGTTTGTCTTTTGAGCCCTGCCTAAAAAAGGCACTATGGAGGTTGCAAGAGCCTTGGCCAATATCCGGAAGCCCACGGGTGACAGGTGCAAGCCATTTCTTGCGAAGCAGCGTGGCTTGTCAAGCATGTCATCTCGAGCAGACAGACATTGGATCCCCTTAGAATGACACCAGTAATTGAGCCAATTGTTAAAGCTGATCATTCTGTGTTTGTACTGTGTCATCATTCTTGGTGAGGGTAAGATGCTGCTCAGGGTCAGGGTCATACCAGCCTGGGCTACATAATCACAGAGCTCCTCTATGTCTCTTTTCATATAGTCCAGGGAGGTACGTCTCAGGTCATTCACACCGGCATGGACAATGACTGAGTCATATTTGTACTTGCTTTGGAGTGACCTGAGTGCTTGTGTTATGTGGTGGATTCTAGTGCCCGACAGGCAGCTTACTGTAACCTTTTCCTTGTTCAGTCTGGTGAGCAGGACATCAGTGTGTCTGACTATGGAGTCACCTATTACAAGTGTATCAGGCATGTTGTTTGGCCTTAAGGGCTGTGACTGTTTGGCACACTGACTTTGTGAACTATGTGTTGCATGTGCTATGTTTTGAGGTAGTGGTTGCTTGGGTGTCTGCTTTGGAGGCCTCTGTTGTTTTGGTAGATTTTTAGTTAGAGCCTCCGGGAATGTGTTGTGTGTTTATGTGTTTGGTTTGCAGTTGTGATAGGTCTATGTGAGACTGGGTTTGTGGTGTGTGTGGTTACCTTCTCCTCCTGACTGTTTTTGCCAGTACTGAGTTCAGAGAGCTCAGCCTCCAGTTTGGCTAAATAGTTGCATCTCTCACATATATTTGTATTTGTTGGGGGGAGGAGGGGGTTGTCTGTGTACATGAGGCAGGTGTAACATTGCCTCAAGATTCCCAGATTCAACATGTTGTAGCTGGCCTTAGAGGATTTTATGTGTGGCCATATTTTTTGCCATAATACTGATCAGTGATTACTTCCCTTTTTGGGTTTTGCTCTATCATGTAGTAGCTTCCTCCTTCTCTTGCATGGTTTGGTAATGGCTGGGGTCCACCAGGCCAGATGCCTGTGTGGATGGGATTGGGTCTTGGTTTTATTTGGGATTGCATAATCCATGCATTCCTGAATGTGTTCATAGAATGCATTTATAAAGGGTTCTGAGGTCTGGCCCATATTTTCCACAGGCACAAGGCCTTTAATGGATTCCACCTCAGTTTGGAGGAGTGCAACATTTGCTTTACACATGTTTTTCACTGTGGTTTTCTGCCCAGGGACTGGGGTCAGGATGTGAATATCCAGTGGGATTACTCTATGGTCTGATCTTACCAGTGAGGGATACACTTCTCATCTTGGGCATAGAGTATCCATGTTGCTGATTATCACATCCAGTATACTTACCCCTCTTGTGGGAGTGGTAAGTTGTTCCATAGCATTTTGGTTTATGAATTCTAGGAACCTTTAAAGGCCTAGGGTGTTGGAGCTAGAATAATGCTCCCAGTCTATGTTTGAGTATTTTCAGTCGCCCAATATATTGTTGTTTGGAGAGACCTTGATATTTTCATGTGTTCTGAAGTAGGCCAAGTGCGATTCCTGGAGTTAGGAGGGTGGTCTGTAGCAGGCTACTAACTGGGAGGCAGTTTTAGCCACTGTTACTTGCCCGTGGATAGTCCATGCTGCTTCTTGCTGTGGCACCAACCTGGGGGTGTGGTTATCCTTGACAATTATTGATAGTCACCCTCTTTTTGTAGTTTGTTCCATGTTTTGGGGCTGTAAAGCATGGTATGAGGTGTAACCTGGTAGTGTTAGGGTGCTCTTGTGAGCCTTGACCCAGGTTTCTGTTACAGAACAGATATCAACATTCTCCATGCTGAGGAGAGTTTGGACTGCATGCATCTTGCAGTTTAGACTTCTGGCATTGGGTAGCATAACTTCTAGGTTCTTATCCCTTGTGATACCTATGGAGGTGGGTTTGTGTTTTGAGCCTTACCTATTCAAGGCACGGTGTGGGTGACAACAGCCTTTGCCAGTATCCAAAAGGCCAGGGGTGATAGGTGCAAGCCATCTGTAGCAGGTGGAGCATCGTGTCTTGCCCAGCATGTCATCCCAGGCTGACAGGCATTGGATCCCCTTTGACTAAAAGCAATACTTAAGCCAATTATTGTAATTGATCATCTTGTCTTCATATTGTGGCATCATGCTTGGTGAGGGTAGGATGTTAGTCAGGGTCATCAAGTTTGCATATACTACATGGTGTTACATTGCTTAACACATGGCAGTCATGCCTCAGGTGGTGCTGCGGGGCTGTCTATGTTGGATGCACATACTACACCCCCTGTACATGTTTGAAAGCAGGTTGTGTCAACTTAGGCATCCCTTTTACTATATGTGTGAGTCAGAGAGAGGTATCATTTCCAGGGTTCCTACTGAGCCAGTGTATGTGCTATGCGTTGCCTCTTTGCCAAGGCCAAGGCATACTGGGCACGCCTCCTTCTGCCTACTGGGGCAGGCTCAAGTTGTTCCTCTTCTGAGTCATGCTCTGCCTGTGATGGCCTTGGCAATGGTAGGGGGCTGTTTGGCCCAGCCCTATGCTGGTCCTGCTGCAGCTGTTTTCGCAGAATCATATTATGTAGCATAGCACATACCATGACAATTTGGGTGCATGTAGTTGGTGAGTACTGCAAGGCTCCACCAGATGTGTCCAGGCACCGGAACCATGATTTGAGCAACCCAAACACACGCTCGATTACATTTCGTGTTTGTGCATGTGCCTCATTATGGTGTTCTTGTTCAGGTGTGTGTGCATTTCTGATGGGTGTCATCAGCCACAGCTCCAGTGTGTAGTCAGCATCCCCCACTAAGTGACCATGTGGGATGTCCCCACTGGTAAATGTCTGGTACAGCTGCGTCAAATGCCAGATATGGGAATCATGGTAGCTTCCAGGCAGCCAGCACACACATTCATTATTATGCCCTGGGCATCACACACGACCTGGCAGTTGAAGGAGGGGAAGCCCTTGCGGTTAATGTAGGCCCTACCCCGCTCACTAGCTGGTGCTTTGATGTGTATATGCGTGCAGTCTACTGCACCCATTACCTCAGGGTATTCCGCTATTTGCTGGAAGAGACGCATATTGCTGGCCAATACCTCACGGGAATTGGGGAAATATACATGATCACCGACATGTGCTGACATGGCATCCAGGAACTGGTGCAGTACCCTGGATGCTGATGCCTGTGATATCCCCATCATATCACCAGTTGGTCTCTGGAAGGTACCAGTTGCTAGTATTCTTAGGCCAACACATACCTTGGTTTCCACTGGGATGGGTTCCCCTCTGTTGGTTCTGTGTGTGAGGCGTGGCCTGCACAGCTCAACAATTTGCTGTAGGAGGTATCTGTCCACTCTATAGCACTCCACTATCTATACCTCATGTAACCCCTGGTAGGTGACCCTGGGCCTGTACACTCTTCTCTGTCTCCTCACTGTGGGTTGTCCAGTAGCATTTGCATAGTCACCACCCTCAGCATGTTGCATATGTATCCTTATAACAGCTATGGCAGCCCCTAGCATTTTTGGTCTGAGTGAAGCTTTTTCAGTTTTCACTTCTAATAGCTTACTCCTCTGTTGCAGTGCCTCTTGAGAGAAACATACTGCACTGTTGTTTGCAGAGTTTTAAGTGCTGGGCTGGGCTACTGTTCTGCCTGTGTAATTGCCTGCTTCTGATTGTTTTCACCTGCTAGCTCTGCCAGTATTCCTTGCTAGCTTCCTACTATTTCTTCTGCTTCCTTTTTTCTTTCTGTTTCCTCAGGGGGGAGCGACGAGCATACAAGTGCAAACACGCTCACAGCGGCTAACACGCGCGCACACATGCTTAGACGGACTAGAATCTGCTTATTCGGGTTAAACCGCGTGCACACCAGTGCAAACAAGCTTACAGGTCTTTAAACAGGCTCCTACATGCTTACTCCAGCTTAAACGCACTCACGCTTACACGCGCGCACTCTATCTTACTCGCGCATCCAGGCATGCACACCTGTGCATGCACGCCCAGCAAGAAACTTTGGTGTTAACCATAGTGTACACCTTCCATTTCTTGGCTTTCCCATGCCTACTTCTTGACACTCCTCTTTCCATGATGTTTTACTGACATCTTTCACATGCCACTGTGCTCCAATGAGCTTCATTTCTTTCATACCTACCCCCCTGTGATGTCACCTATCTCCTACTCTGTTACTCCCCCTTATCCTACTCCTACACTCCAGAGAATGAGCTCATTTGCTATGTTACAGTGCGATTCACTATCCTACCACTCATTTACATAGGATTGCCTACTAATGCTTAGTTACATGTCTTACAATCAGCCTCCCCCCTTAGCAACCCCTACTCGGTGGCCATGTTGTTTTCAGCCTGCTATTCCCTTACATTGTAAATTAAATTTTTATTTTTCTGTTTTTTATAGCGCAGCCCGTTTGTGCGGCGCTGCACTGCATTTAAACATCGGCGATCGCCAAAAAAAAAAAACATTTTTATTTCATTTTTGCATCGGGGTACGTTGCCAGTGGTCACATATTTGGCCATTGGCATGCTGCCTGGAACATATACAACCTTTATTTGGAGCTGACAAGGCTCCATTGTGTTATTTGCAGAACGGTACTCAGTTGTCAACTGAGTACTTTTCTGCAGATAACACGGCTCTTACACAGGCAGGTTTCTGCTTCCTGGATCGCTAAATTACCTCATTTGCATGCCTTTCGGCTGCAAGTGAGGTAATTAGCATATCCACGCCCTGTCCGTGTAAGAGCCATTTTAGGTGCTCTCTTACACGCAAATACAGTCTTTTCCTGGATCGCTATGGCTGCATGGAGTCTTACACTACTCTTAGACTCCGTGCAAGCCGTCGTGAATCCTGCCCATTGTGTATTTTGCTAAGTGCAATCTTTGTAGTGCATTCTATATTGGAAAAACCAATAGAACTATGAAGGAACGGGTGATGGAACATCTTAATGATATCAGGAACAGCAAACTTACTAATGCATTAGCTAAGCATGTCTTAGACTGTGGCGATCAGCACACTTTTAAATTCTTGGTCTTGCAAAAAATGAATGTGAGCCTTAGAGAAGGAGATATTAACAATGAAACTGAATATGCTGAATTAAGGTGGATAGTGGACTTTAAGGCTTACTTATCACCTGGTCTTAACAGTACTGTATCTTTAAAACCTCTCTTGAAAAAAAGAGGGTTGCGTCACTGATTTTTAAAGAATTTTTATTGGTTATTGGTTTTATTTAAATTAATTTATTTCTGTATTATTTCTGTATTAAGGTCTGAAGAAAAGGATTGTCTCGAAAGTGCTTACCTAAATCTGTGTTTTGTAATAAATTTCAAGTATTTTAATTTCCAGCCTACAAGTCTCTTTATCTACATTTAGACATACATCCTAACCTCGGACCTATCTCCACTCCCACCCCTTCCACCTCTTCCTCACCTAATAAGCACATTTCCTTCTACTCTATCAACACTCACAGTATACTAAATAAAGTCTCTGAATTTCATGCCTGGATAACCCTTCATAACTCTGATGTTATCGCCTTGACTGAAAACTGGTTAAAACCTCAAATCCCTAACACAGACATTCTTCCCCCAGGATATAACATACTACGGCTAGATTGCCCTAACAAAAAAGGAGGTGGCATAGCAATGCTTTATGCCAATCACCTCACTCTCACATTCCTACCTAAACCCATCCCATCCTTTTCACCTGCCGAACTGCTCACTGCAAATCTCAAAATTAATGACCATTCTTCCATTACTGTAGCTGCAATTTATATACCTCCAGGAGACAACATCCCCATACTAGAAAATATACTTTCCTTCTTCTCATAAGATATTCACAATGAAACCATTCTCTTAGGGGACATGAATATCAACTGGTTAACTATCTCTGATGACCATTCCAAAATAAACATTAATTTATATGGCTTCTCTCAGCGTATCTCCAACCCAACCCACTCAAAATAACTCTCACACTACACATAGCCTTATAGACCGGATACTTGTATCCCAACCTTCAAAATACCACAACCCACAAACCTTGCCAAACTGCATAAGATGATCACTCATGAGTAAATGTTACTAGGTTCTATCCCCAATTTTCCATGCCACCCAGATACATCACTTGCCGCAAACTCTCTAACTTTAACTCTGACACTTTTAACACCCTTCTCTCTAAAATTAATTGGAATTTTCTAAAATACTTCCCCCTAGACAAAGCTGTCCTTCAGTTCAACTCTACCTTTCTGAGCATTCTAGACTCTCTTGCTCCTATTCATACCATACCAATCAAATCTACAGTTTCACCCTGGCTGTCCAAAACTACTCTCAACCTTATGAAAAACAGAGACAAGCTTTGAAAAATATGGTCCCAAAATAAATTTTCTAGTGACCTGAAAAATATAGAGAAGTTGGAACTTAACAAAGAAACATAAACAAAGATAAAAAGGGTTTTTACTATAACCCTCCTACTGCACTAAAATCAAACTCAGAACAATTCTGTCACTCTATTAAGCAAATATTACACCCAGGTAATCCTTTCTCCCCAAATCCATCCCCTAACAAAACACCCACAGAAATTACTTCTTAGTTTACCTCCTACTTTATTGACTCCATATCCAAGCTATTAAATCCGAACTAACTGTCAACACTGATCACTCCTGTCATGAGCTCTCCTTCCACCACATCCCTTTCAAGCACCTTCTCCCTCAAATCAGTGCCAACTTCCTTTATCAAAACTGTACTATCCAACTTAAAACCCTGCTTCACCTAAACAGATAAAATCCCCCCTAACGTTCTCCAACTAGCATCTGAGTCTATTTCCCTATCGTATCTATTCTAATTAATCACTCAGTCACAGAAGGAAAAGTCCCAACTATATGGAAGCAGTTTCTCAGCCTTCCAATACACAAAGGCGGCAACTCCTCAGATATCTCTAACTTCTGTCCCATTAATATCTTGTCCCCTCTTTCCAAAGTCCTTGAAAAGTGTGTTTACAAACTAGTCATGCAATATCTTGCTAAAGAAAACCTTTTAACTCCTACTCAACATGGCTTCAGACTCAGACATAGCACTACCACAGCTCTCTTGTCCTTCCTCCATACAGTCTCTCTTGCCAGTGATGACCATAAGCTGGTTTCATGCCTATTTCTGGATATGTCCAAGGCATTTGATACAGTTTCTCATCCTCTCCTATTGAACAAATTACAAGAACTTAACTTCTCCCCTGAAACTGTTTCCTGGTTCTCAAGCAACCTCTCCAACTGAACCCAATCAGTAAAATGGCAATCAGCACTCTCGCCACATCTACCAGTCAAAATGGGTGTTCCACAAGGCTCTATTTTAGGGTTCTTGCTCTTTAATATTTTCACTAACAAACTCCATTCTTCCTGCCCCCAGTCTTCATTAGTTCAATACGCTGATGACTTGACCATCACTACAGCAGCCAGCTCCCTCTCTGAACTCCATTCTGCTACCCAAGCTGCCTTTAACTTAATCGATTGAAAATACAAATAATAGGATCCTCCACTAAAAGTACTTCCAATAAAGTCAAAGTTGAATAAATCATATATAAGGCAGGTACTACCATGCTGAAAATGAAGCAACTTCACTTTCTTAAACTTCACTTTATTAAAACAATAAAACACAGTATCATAAGCGCTTTTGGGTAAATCCCTTCATCAGATGATATAACTACTAAAAACATTGTAACTAATATAACACAATACAGCCAATGAAAATCAATAATTTACCATCATTTTTGCAAGAGCTGGTTTTAAAGGGACAATATCATTTAATCCTGGAGCTTTGTCAGCTCCCAGTCTAAGAATCCACTGTGTTTCTTTGTATTCAGTTTCATTTTTTAAGTCACCCATTCTTTGACTTCTATTTACAACACATATAATCATAAATGCAAACATATGATCATTATACAGTTTTATATGCTTATAAAGTGCATTTTGTTTTTTTTTTCTAGCCTTATATCTGATAGATGTTTAAAAATTCTATCTTTGAGTCTGCAATTTGTTTTTTCTACATAATATGCAGTGCACTGTTGACAATTCACAATATTGACAACATTTTGTTTATTACATCCAGCATACATATTCAAAAAATAGCTTTCGTTGGCCCTAGGATGTATAAAACAATTACTTTGCATGATGTGCCTGCAGGATTTGCAGTGTTCACATGGAAATGTTCCCTTTTTCTTAATAGCCTGATTATTTAATTTGATATGCATGGGTTCTTGACACAAAATATCTTTCAAGTTCCTATTTCTTTTAAAGATAAATCTAGGTTGTGTCCCTACAACTTTTTTATATTCTCACCTGTCAAAAGACTCCTCCAGTTGTCTCTGATTATACTACATATACCACCTATATCATTGCTATATGTTAACTTATTTTCAAACCTTCATTACCATTGTGAACTTGTGCATATGCCTTGTTGGACTGTTCTTTACCTCTATGTAACCATGGTTTAGCAATTTGCTTTGTATATAGTCTACTGTTGTCCATTTATTTTTTCAATAAATTTTTACTATAGCCTCGTGCTTGAAAATTATTTTTCAAGGAGTCTACTTCCTGAACAAAGGGGTTTTCATTCGTGCAGAGTCTGGATATTCTGCAAACTTGTTCCTTGACTATGTGTTGGAATACATATCTAGAGTGCATGCTATCAAATCTAATGTTTGTTTGTTTGTGTCTTTTGGCTTTTCCCAGTTAGGGGTCGCCACAGCGGAACTCCGGTCCGCTAATGATTGACAGTAGGTTTTTACGTGCCAAGTTGCCAGCCCTGATGCACAACCTTCAACGAAGGTACGCCTATTCTTGCATGTCTCCACACAGAAGACGCTCTAGCTGAGAATCGAGCAGGACAATGTCTTACTGTGAGGTGACAACGCTACTGCAGCAAACATCTATCAGATATAAGGCTAGAAAAAGAACAAAATGCACTTTATAAGCATATAAAACTGTATAATGATCATATGTTTGCATTTATGTTTATATGTGTTGCAAATAGAAGTCATAGAATGGGTGACTTAAAAAATGAAACTGAATACAAAGAAATGCAGTGGATTCTTAGACTGGGAGCTGACAAAGCTCCAGGATTAAATGATGTTGTCCCTTTAAAACCAGATCTAGCAAAAAGGAGGGTAAATTATTGATTCTCATTGGCTGTGTTGTGTTATATTAGTTACAATGCTTTTAGTAGTTTTATCATCTGATGAAGGGATCCAAAAGCGCTTATGATACTGTTTTTTTATTGTTTTAATAAAGTGAAGTTTAAGACAGTGAAGTTGCTTCATTTACAGTGTGGTAGTACCTGCCTTCTATTTGATTTATTTAACTTAATCGAAACATGGCTAACAGACAATCAGCTCATCCTCAATCCAAAAAATACAACTTGCTACTTTTCCTCCCTAAAAAATCAGGCTTATATCAAATTGACTTTTACTATGCTATCTTTTAACAACACCCTTATAGAAGTAGAACCTAGCACCAAATTCTTGGGAATTACCATAGATGATCAATTGAAATTTGATATACATATCAATAATTGTATCAAAAAGATCCATAAAAACCTCGGGCTGTTCTACAGATCTAAAAAATTTTTTTCCTCTGAAGCCAAGATTATGCTCTCTCAGTCATACCTCCTACCCAGTCTTATGTATGGCTCCCAGATCCTTACTAATCTAGACTCTACCCTTATCACTAAACTTGAAACCACCTACAATAAAATTGCTCGCTTTGCAGCACAACAAAGCTATAAATCCCATCACTGCATCTCTCTAAAACTAATAAACTGGTTAAAACTACCTCACCAACTTTTACTCACGCAGATCTCTATTATTCATTCTATCCTTTACTTGTCTTCTTATTGCCCAACATTCACACTACTCATCTCTACTACTCTCCCTCCTGACAACTTAGAAGCTCTAACCAAAAAATACTCCAAATCTACAAACCCCAAACTAAAATTGGATGTAAAATTTATAGCTACCACCCATCCATGATCTGGAATAGACTGCCACAAGAGATTAGGTCCCTTACCAATCCAAAAATATTCAATGCAGCATTAAAGGAACATTTCAAAAATCAGTGGTCCTGCTACTGCAGTCAGCCACCATAAACTACTTCCCCTCTATCCCCCATCTCTCTCCTCTGTCCTTTATATTTTTCAACATTACATACCTCTCTTTCTTCTAATTCCACATGTATTTTCATCCTCAACCGTTCCATCACATCCCAAATCTAATTCTACCTATATAATATCTCTATTACTTCTAGCTCCTTTCTCTAACCTCTTTTTCCACTACCTCTTCTATTCAACCTCTGTCTCTACTATTCTGATTCTTAAATCCCCTGGATTACCTCTACTCATCTCCACAGTTTTACTTCTATACTATGCTCTGTAAAACCTTACTGTTAAAGTGCTGTAGAATCATGGCTGTAATATAAATTTTGTAAATTGCATTTGCTCATTCTGTTGTTAGAATATGATGTTAACTGTACACTAAATTGCTACTTTTTTACTCTAATGGAGCTTTTCTCCTGGGTCACTGCTGAAAAAGGGCTTTCTGCCCAGCCAGACTAACCCGGTCAACAAATGTAAGATAAATGCAAAATAAATAAAATAAATAAATATCACACATAATGGAGTTACAAACTGAAACAGTAGCTGGTGTTACATATGTTTTGTAACATAACATATCTGAAAGATATGATGTCTGGAACACCAATGGATGTCAAGAGTTACTGATTACAATCCTCACATTATCCTACCAACCCCACAAAAACAGACTTTCTTTGATGAACAGACCAAGCATAAAAGGCAAACATCTGGCCAGTCTGTGGACAGTATGCCAGAAGAGAGGTATGTCAGAGGCATATCACTGTCAGATGTCAAGTCACCCAATAAATGCATGTTCAGACTAACCCTGTCAATCTAGCAACCCTTGATGTATATAACAGCAATAATGACATATAATCTGTACCCAGTTCTGGAGCTTTGTCCCCCATGTTGTTGGTCTGTCTCTACATGTTGTCCTGTCCTGTGAGATATTTCCACCTACTGTTTGTGAAGCTGTAGCCCCCACACCTCTATAGTGTCCCCCACAGAGGCAAGGAAAATGGGCAAGGCCCACATGAAGGGCGTCCCATATGTTGGAACTAGCAGCAGTGTCCAGGCCAACACCACAATACTATGTGGGCATCTTCATAGCTTTATGGCCTCAGCAATACCCGACAGGAGAACATCAACCCCCTCAAGGTAGGCTGAACACCTGTGGTGGGTAGCAGCAATACACAACTACCATCATAGGTGGAAATAATCACAGGACAGGTCAAGCCAAGAAGGAACAGGTGTCTCATTGGAAGCCATGTCACCTTGTTCTGCACAAGCAAATAAGGTCACAGGTGATGTACCCTAAGGCTGCCTTTGAGTGCAAATGGGAGACATCCACCAAAGCCAATAACTAGGCCTTTCAGACATGTGTCGGCAGTTCCAGAGGCAACACACACATCTGCTCTGTTGTGGTGGTCAGTAACACTACATACACATATGCCATGGATATAGGCAACTGGCTGATGACAGGTAAAGTGTAAACATCACCCCTCTGTCCCCCCATAGGTACACATGTGCATGGACAATAACTGTCCCCCTCCCCTCATGATCAGGAAGCAGATCTGTAATGCCCTCTCAAAGGCAACACATAGAGGTCTCCATAGGCCTGATACCATTCCTGGCTGCATTCAACATGAATACAGGCATGGGCTCTCAGACCCATTCTGCAGTGTAGTCAACCACAGCCTGAGCACCAGTGTCATCTCATCTGCACAGAGGAGAGACAGAAAGTAGATAGAAATCAGGTTATGCATTAGCATTAATGTTCAGAAGGATACAAGTCTGAAACTGAAATGTATGCCATAACGTCATGACAGCAGTCCTCAGTGACATGGCCAAAGCTGCAATACTCTCCATTTAATATAGTGATATAATATTAGTGTCCAACAGGCAATAAATAAAAATATACATCTCAAATCCCCAAACCAAGATAGTGAAGTGGTCAGAGTCCCAGTTTGCATGCAGGTGTACATGGTTCGAGTAATACAACAGGCAATCCAAATTTACATGGGAAAGCAGTGTTACAAGTGCTATGCTCATATTAAAATATGTGGTAAGTTATTTTTGTCACCCAGGGTAGTGTAGCTAGTGTAAAATGGATGTGTGAGTGCATATAACATGCGAAAACACCCATGTATACATGTGTCTCATACAGAATAGTTACACCGCTTGCTACTGTAATGAAAGCAGGACAGGTCAAGCCATATGGAAATCGTATACACTAACTAAATGAAGTCATTAGTGTGATATATTATGCGAATGAACTGGGAGAAATGGTTAGCAATGCTCAGCTATGCATAGTAGGTTTAACAGCACATTTCTGTTGTTCTAACCCCTCTCTCTGGGGTTTGAGTGTTCAAATTCACCTCCAAATTCTGTAGAAATGCACAGCTGTTGCTGTATAAGAAATGGGCAGCTATGTACCTTCTGTACACACATCCTGCACATCCATAGCTATCTTTCATATTGTTCTTCACTCTGCATGCCCCTTTTCTACCACTTTCCTATCACCCCTTTCAAAGAATTAGTGCAGGTGTAAGCAAGAGTAAGCGGCTATAAGCGGGAGTAAGAGCAACAAAATTACCAGCCAAGCTGGGGCTTGAGCCAACAGCCCTGTATACCATAGTCAGAGCAATGTAACACTACACCATTTCAGCTTTAGGAATTGATGATGCTTTTTCCAAGATATGCTCATTCAACAGTAGGGAAAAGATTCTGTAGAATCAGTCAGGCCTTGTATTTATACGTATACACATGTATATATATATGGAGATGCATACATATGGACCGATATATACATAATATAAATAGTGACATACATATAAAATATACGCATATATATATATATATATATATATATATATATATACACACATACATATATATATATATATATATATATATATATATATATATCTACATATATATATATATATATATATATATATATATATATGTGTGTGTGTGTGTGTGTGTGTGGATGTATGTATGTATATATATATATATATATATATATATATATATATATATACTAAGAAATTAACTTTGTGACAATAACAGCATTCAAAGAATAGTAAATCACACCAACTCTTGTAGTACTTTAGTGCTTTCATCTTATTTATTATCAAGATTTCTTCAGAAAGACATGTTTCATAACTGTGAGCAGCCATTTTCACTTCCTTTAAATGCATTAGTTCTAGCAGGCCATTTAAATTAACAACAGTTCCTTTCCAATAGTAAGGTGTGAACAGGCAGTGTGCTGTGTGCATTTTCATTAACATTACAATCGCAGTTACATAAGATAAATTGGTCAGACAGTAATAGCCTTGTGGTGCCATGTGCATACTAATAGGGATCATGTGCAAAAAGAGATCATGTGCAAAAGCAAAAAATAAATAAATTAATTAATAAAATATGGGGGAACCAGAAAGGATGAGAGTCATGCTGTGATAATTCTAATATTAACACCAAGATTGGTTCGTCCCTGACGGGACAACCCAGAAATTACGTATGGTTACTTTGCGTAACTTATGAGTCCATGCCTCCAAAGGTAAGTAAAGTAAGTAAACATACCTTTGGAGGCATGGACTCATAAATTACACAAAGTAACTATACGTAATTTTTGGGTTGTCCCGTCAGGGACGAACCAATCTGGGTTTTAATATTAGAATTATCACAGCATTACTCTCATCCTTCCCAGTATATTTTTAATATTTTTTTTTTTTTTACATTTATTTATTTATTTATTTTTTTGCACATGATCCCTTTTTGCACACAGTCCCTATTAGTATGCACATGGCACCACAAGGCTATTACTGTCTGACCAATTTATCTTATGTAACTGCGATTGTAATGTTAATGAAAATGCACACAGCACACTGCCTGTTCACACCTTACTATTGGAAAGGAACTGTTGTTAATTTAAATGGCCTGCTAGAACTAATGTATTTAAAGGAAGTGAAAATGGTTGCTCACATTTATGAAACATGTCCTTCTGAAGAAGTCTTGATAATAAATAAGACAAAAGTGCTAAGTACTACAAGAGTTGGTGTGATTTACTATTCTTTGAATGCTGTTATTGTCACAAAGTTAATTTCTTAGTTAAAATTTCTTCTCTTTGTTTATTTTTTGAGTGCAGATAATTATAGTTTTTTATATATACATATATATATATATATATATATGTATATATATTTTAACAACATGTAGTGGAGTCATACCTCAGAACCATACCTACCAACCCCTTACTGCAAGAAATCTGACCCAAGGCTGTCCAAATGGGGAGACAATGGGACAAAACTAGGGACATATTTCAAATGTCGCTCTTATAAATGTAAAAGGTTGCCAAATTGGCAGGGTTTATTTCAGCATACATGTTCTGAAGGATGTCAGTTCTGAAACTGAAATGTATGTCATCATTTACTGTCAGAAATCCTCAGATCCTCACAATGATTTACCAGGGATATGAAAATAATGCATCTGTGGAACAGACCAGAAATATGAGCAATAAACCTGTACAGACTGCAACAATCCAGACAGTCTAGAGGTTTGCTCAGAACCCCTTAGTGCAATGAACCTGGGCCAAGCCTGACAAAGTGGGAGAGAGAAAGCCATGTAAATAGGGACATATCTGAAATACTGGAGTAGATAAGCTGACACAGTTGCTGCAGTAACACCCTCATGTCTGTCCTAACATATATTTACTGAAATAGCACAAGTTCAACACTCAATTACTTCCCACTAGTGACTGAAATCCTCACATCAGCCCACTGATGTGTCAGAAATACACAACGTTTATGGGGCCAGGCAACACTACACCCTACAAATATCTGGACATAACATCACATTTGGGAAACTACACTCAGCTGCTAAGCATGTCACCAAGCACTGTCCAAACTACAGTCAGACTAACACAACACTAACCCAAATCTGCTAGAGGGAATTGCACATGTATTGGCAAATATATCAGGCACTACAGGGATGTCACAACACTGAAAAACAGACATCAGTGTGAAAGTGCATACCCGCAACCAATTCAACCACAGTCACAGTAACATACCAGTAAGCCAAACGAACAGTACAGTTTAAGGAGTGTGTGAACAAAAACATCTCAACATGTTTGCCACTCACACACTACCCCCACATATACTGGCCCAATTTACAGTGTACTATGATGTCTGACTGTAGTATGGGACATGTCTCAGTCTGCCCCTACAAACATATACAGCTGATAGACCACCAGAAACAGGAGCAGCATGCACAGGCAGATAGAAAAGGAGCCATCGTTCATACATCGACACCCCTCCCTACACAGGCCAAATAACATTGACACAATGCACTGCTACACAATCCTGACAGTCTGTCAACAATTGCCAGAAATACACCGACATCTCAACTGTACAGAGTCCCACAGAATATCCAGGCTTTCTCCACATAACATGTCTGGCAGTCTGATTCATCACTGGGATAATATCAGGAATGTAAGCACTAATCATATACCATACCAATCAGCCTCTTACTGCATGATATCTGGATAAACCCTGTCATAATTGTGGGACAGAGGCCCAAAAACAGGGGCATAATTGAAATATTGCTGTTATAAACTGAGAATGTTACTGTTGTAACTGGGTTAGTTGTAACATATATTTTCTGATGGATTTGAGATCAGAAACACAAATGGATGTTAGCAGTTACTGACTGCAGTCCCCAGAGTATGCTACTGATTTTGCAAAGGCAAAAAAATGTCTGAGGAACACACCAAACATAGGAGTCCAAATTCTGGCCATTCTGTGGATAGCTCTACAGGTGAGATTTATGTCAAACACATAACACTGTCAGAGTTAAAATCACCCAGGAACTCCATGTCCACACAAACCCTTTTAGACTAGCATTAATAAAAATTATAACAAAATACTTACATTCTGTCCCTAGGTCCAGAACATTCTCTCCCATTCTGTTGGCCTGTCCCCACAGTTTTGGTTGTTAGAGGTATTTCCAAATACCCTCTGTGATGCTGTAGTTCACACACCTCCATGACGTTCCCCTCAATGGCAAGGAAAAGGGTTATGCTCACATGACATACTCAATGATAGGAGTGTGTTGCCATGCCATAGGCATATGAATAACAACACAGCTGTCCTGCATGCAGTTATCAAGTGGGGGACACCAATTGGTGCACAGGCCATCAGCTGCTCATGAGGATTACCTGTAAAAGGCGATCTGCTGCCTATGCAAAACAAATGTGCATCCTACATCCTTGAGAGTGAGAGAGAGAGAGAAAGAGAGAGAGAAACAGTGAAAAGAAAAAGAAAAACCAAGCAGGACATAACCACCTTCACGAATAAAACAAACAGGTATGTCAAACAAGTAAGCATGTAATGGACTGCAGTAGGGGGTATGTTAGAATGGGAAATAGGAACTGTAACATATATGTCTCAATAAGACTTTCTGTTGTGATAAATTGCTCATCAGAACCTATGGCCATAGCAGCTGGGTCTGTATGCAGTGACATAGATCATAGGTCAGGCCCCTGAGTCACCCCAGGAAAGGATGGCTCACATATGAATGCAGTGTGTGTTGAACAATAGTGACTGTGGCAGTGGTAGGCAAGCTATTGGGATGTTGTACATATCCATATCTTACTTTTGAATACAACTGTGATATACCTGGTTGTCTCAGAAATGTGAGAGACCTATATATGGTATTTACATAGTAAAGTACTTTTGCACATGTGTGTTGAACTGCATGTGATATACTTAGCTCATACCATTAAACTATCCAGTGTTATGCACACTGACCATATGTGTGCCTCCTATTTGTAGTCATTTACTCATACAGTTGTGTTATGTCTGGCAAATCATTGGTAAATTTGTGAAGACTGACATTACATCTCTTTTTTTTCTTCTGGCTGTTCTCATTAGGGGTCGCCACAGTTGGTCTTCTGTTGCCATTTCTGCCTGTCTTCTGCATCCTGCTCTGTCACACCAACCACTTACATGTTCTCTCTCACCATATCCAGGAACCTTATCTGAGATCTTCTTTTTTTCCTCTTACCTGGCAGCTTCATCCTTACCATCCTTTTCCCAATATATTCAGCATCCCGCTGCAGCACATGTCCAAACCGATGTAATCTTGCCTCTCTGGCTTTGTCTCAAAACTGTCCAACATGGGCTGACCATGTACGTATACACATTTTCAATCCTGTCCACCCTCGTCACAACCAGTGCAAATCCTAACATCTGTAACTCTGCCACGTCCAACTCTGACTCATGCCTTTTTGTCAATGACACTGTCTCCAACCCATATAGCATAGCTGGTCTCACTAGCCTGTTGTAGGCCGTCCCTTTTACTTTTACTGGTAATATTCTGTCCCAAATTAGTACTGGCACTCTTCTCCACCCTCTCCATCATGCCTGTACTCTCTTCTTCACCTGTTCTCCACAGTTGTCATTACTGTGAAATGTTGATCCCATCATTTATACTCATCACCATTGCCAACTCTACTCTCTGCATCCTCAACATTCCACTACCCTCCCTCTCATTCACACACAGATATTCTGTATTAGTCCTGCTGAACTTCATTCTTCTCCTCTCTAGAGCATATCTCCACATCTACAAGGTCTCCTAAATCTGTACCCTACTCTCAGTATAGATCACAATGTCATCTGCAAACATCATAGTCAACGGGGACTCCTGTATGATCTTGTCTGTCACCCTGTCCATCACCATTGCAAATAAGAAAGGTCTCACAGCTGATTCCTGATGGCATCCCACCTCCACCTTAAATGCATCTGTCACTCTTGCCACAGACCTCACCACTGTCACACCACCATTGTACATATCCTGTATCAGTCTTACATATATCTCTGCCACTCATGACTTCCTCATACCATACCATAACTCCCCTCCATGCACCCTGTCATATGCTTTCTCTGTGTCCAGAAAGACACAAAGCAACTCCTGACCTTATCTGTACTATTCCATCAACAGTCTCAGAGCAAACACCGCATCTGTAGTGCTCTTACCTGGCATGACAACATACCATTACTCATCACCGCCCTGCTTAACCTAGCTTTCACTACTCTTTCCCCTGACTTCATGCTGTGACTGATTAATGTTATACCTCTGTAGTCACTGAAGCTCTGCACATCAACCTTATTCTTAAAATGGTACACAAGCACTTTCTCTCCACTCCACATGCAACGTCTTTCTTTCCAAGATATCATTAAACAATCTGGTGAAAAACACCACTGCCATTTCCCCTAAACACCTCCATACTACCACAGGTATGTCATGTGGACCAACAGGCTTTCCAGTATTCATCCTCTTCATAGCTATCCTTACTTCTTCCTTGGTAAGACATTGCACTTCCTGATTCACCATACCCACATCATCCAACCATCTCTCTCTCATTCTCTTCATCCATCAGCCTCTCAAAGTACTCTGTCCATCTGTTCAACACACCCTACTCACTTGTGAGTACGGTTCCCTCATTATCCTTTATCACCCTTATCTGCTGCACATCTTTCCTAGCTCAGTCCCTTTGTCTAGCCAACTGGTACAAGTCCTTTCATCCCTCCTTAGTGTCCAACCTGTCATACAAGTCATCATGTGCCTCATCCTTAGCCTTTGCCACCTCTCTCTTTGCCATGCACCTCATCTCCTTTTACTCCTGTCTACTTTCCTCATCTCTCTGACAATCCCACTCCTTCATCCCCGACCTCTTTCGCTGTATACTGCACTGTACTTCCTCAGTCCAACACCAGGTGTCCTTGCACTCCTTCCTCCATCCACATGTCACACCAAGCACCTTTCTAGCCATCTCCCTTACTAGCTCTGCTGTACTTATCCAGATATTTGGTAAATCACCACTGCCACCCAGTGCCTGTCTTAACTCTTCCCTGAACTCCACCTCATAATCACCCTTTTCCAGTTCCCACCATTTGATCCTTGGTGCTGCCCTCATACTCCTCTTCTTCTTGGTCATCAATATCATCTTACAGACCAACAGTCTCTGCTGCCTAACTACACTGTCCCCTGTCACCACTTTGCAGTCTCCAATCTCCTTCAAGCTGACTCTCCTACATTGGATATATTCCTCCTGTGTGCATCTCCCTCTACTCTTGTATGTCACCCTATGGTCCTCCCTCTTGTTATAGTATGCATTCACCATAGCCATGTCCATCTTTTTTGCAACATCAACTACCATCTCACTGTCTGCATTCCTTTGCTTAACACCATACATACCCATCCCTTCCTCATCTCCTCTGTTCCCTTCACCAACATGGCCATTGGAATCTGCTGCAATCACCACTCTCTCACCCTTGGGTACAGTCAACACCACGTCATCCAACTGACTTCACATTTTTCTTTCTCATCCACCGCACAAGCAACTTGCATAACATATGCACTAACAACATTCATCATTACACCATCCATTTCCAGATTCATAAACATCAGTCAATTAGACACTCATGTCATCCTCCAAAAACATCCTTGGCATACTGTTCCATCAGGATAACCCCTACCCCCTTTCCCCTCCCATCCACACCCTAATAGCACAATTGTGACCTGCCTTCCTATACACATAGCCATACTCCCCTTCCAGCTAGTCTCTTGCTCAGACAATATATCCAACTTCCTCTGGTCATCATATCAGCTAACTCTGTCCCTATACCAGTCATAATGACAACATTAAACATTCTTACCCTCACTACCACACCCCTACCCTTTCTCCTCTTTTCCTGCCATATAAGTGTTGGACATATTCCAGGGTATGTCTGTCAATGCAAAGGCTACTGTGTTATTGAATTACTCAAGTGTGTTACAGCAATATTAAGACAGTGTCACTAATTTTGTCCTATTAACCCCCATGTATGTGTGGTGTCCTACAGATGTCCTGCTCTAATGGGTTGAGAGGGATGACTGGGCAGGAAGAGTGTGAATACAGTGTGCCATACTCACATAGAACATAAATGTATATCAGGTATTACCTGTGCACATGTCAATATGAGTAGGTGCATCTGGCCGCCTCATAACAACAGACACGGGATGCAAAATGTCAGTTTAATAAACTGTACATGTTGTACAAATGTGTAATCTTAGTTGCTGTGCATCCAACAAAGTGACATTTCTACAGCTACTGGTTGTTGCATTGTCCTGACACAGCCATGGATACTACAAGAACCTGTGTTCTGCGAGACTGCCTTACAGATTATCTGCAATTATACAGAGCTGAGGATATTTTTTTTGGTTATAGAGTTTGTTAATTGTTGCTTAGATCCATGCTGAAACTGTTGTCTCACTGTTCTGAGAGACTGATCGGCAAATATACAGAGCTGAGAATATTTTTTTGGTTTTAAAGTTTGTACTGTCAGTTGTTGCTTAGATCTCTGTTGAAACTGTTTTCCCCACCCCACCCCCATTTTCTGATGTGTCTTCAGTTGGTATAGTAACAGCTGCATTCAAACTGATGGAACCTGTGTTCTGAGAGACTGCCTTACAGATTATATGCAATTATACAGAGCTGAGTATATTTTTTTTGATTATAGAGTTTGTTAATTGTTGCTTAGATCTGTGTTGAAACTGTTGTCTCACTGTTCTGAGAGACTGATCGGCAAATATACAGAGCTGAGAATATTTTTTTGGTTTTAAAGTTTGTACTGTTAGTTGCTGCTTAGATCTCTGTTGAAACTGTTTTGTCCCACTCAACCTCCTAATTTTTGATTTGTAGTTTAAATTTGGTGGCTTTTGCAGTTGCCCGCCCCACTGTAGATTTGATCTGGGACACTCCCCCTGTCCCATCTCTTTACCACATTCTACCTAATAAACTCTTTCTGCACTTGCTTTTAGTCCTTTTTAATTTAATTGCATTTTTAAACTGGGTTTGGTCTAATATTGCTGCATACTCAAGTGTGCTAGCTTGCACTGAATGTGAATTGTTTTTTACTACTGTTTTTGCTACTTTTCTGTAAAAAAAAAAAAACTGTAAGCCTGTTTCCTACCTTAGATTTGCTGTAAGCAGGACTATATGTAAGCTTCTGAGCCCCCCAAGCCTTTCTGTATTGGAGGGAAGCCTGTAGCTTATCAGTGGAAGTGATAAGCACTAGGTAACCTGTCTACCACATAAGGAGTGGTTCTGGCCCAGAAATTGTAGTTATTGGCCGTTTGGGCAATCTCTTCCATCTCTCTCAACTTTCTGATTTGAAAGCCTGCATTTGCACTTGTTTCTGTCCTGTATCTCGTCTAGTGCAGATACAGATTCTTAGTTTTAGCACTTAAATTTGCTTGTTCATGCTCAGCACTTGTTCAGAACTTGTAAGCACTAAATAAGCTACTAATTACTATAACACTCAGTCTTCCTCATTACCTAGAGGAAAACAGTTTTTGTACTTACTTTTCTCACTTGCTTAGAGAAAAACAGCTCTTGTACTCACTTTCCTCACTTATCTAGAGGAAAATAGTTTTTTATTCAGGCATGTCCAAGGGTCAGCTCCCAGTGTTCTCTCCTGTCTATCTGATGAATCTGGGCATGTTGAGGCAATGTAGAAATTGCCTCATGTACACTGACAACCCTCTCCTCCTACCACCCAACACTACAACCTGTGAGAGATGCACTTATCTAGCCAAACTGGAGGTAAAGCTCTCTCTAACCAAGACTGAACTTGACAGTCATGAGGAGAAGATAATCATTTGCACCACACCACACTCATCACATAGTCTCACTAAATCTACACCACCAAAATCCAAACACAGTAACATAAAAACATTCGCGGAGGCTCTCAATAATAATCTGTCTAAGCAACAGACACCTCCAAACCAGAAACGCAAGCAACCTCCATCCCCCAACACAACCCAAATGACACATAGCCCACAGACTCAGTGTGCCACTCAACCACAGCCAATAAGGCAAAACAACGTACCCAACACACTAGTCATAGGTGACGCTATAGTCAGGCACACTGATGTCCCACTCACCAGGCTAGACAAGGAGAAGGTTACTGTCAGCTGCCTGTCAGGTGCCAGGATCCACCACATAAACCACGCAGTCAGGTCACTCCACACCAAGTACAAATATGACTCTGTCATTGTCCATGTTGGTGTAAATGACCTGAGGCTTACCTCCCTGGACTACATGAAAAGAGACATGGAAGAGCTCTCCGATCTTGTAGCTCAGGCAGGTATGACCCTAGCCCTGAGTAGCGTTCTGCCATCGCCCAGAATGATACCGCAGTACAAGGACAAAATGATTGACTTCAACAATTGGTTAAGTTTCTGGTGTCATTCTAAGGGGATTCAGTATCTATCTGCTTGGGATGACATGGTCGACAGACCACGATGCTTTGCCACAGATGGTCTGCACCTGTCACCGCTGGAATTCCGGATACTGGCTAAGGCTCCTGCTGCCCCTATAGTGCCTTTTTTAGTCAGGGTTCAAATAACAAATTCACCACCATAACAGGAACAGGCAAACAAAAACTGAAGGTAATGCTACTCAATGCTAGAAGTCTAAATCTCAAAATGCACTCACTCAAGGCACTCCTTAAAATGGAGAACATCGATATCTGTGCAGTGACTGAGACCTGGTTCAAGGCTCCAGAGATCACCCCTACACTACCAGGCTATAACTCATACCACACTTTTCGGCCATGTAACCTGGACCGAAACACCAAAGGCGGAGGTGTGTCCATATTCATTAAGGATATCCACACCTCCAGGCTAGTTGCTCAGCATAATGCATCCGAGGTTATCCAAGTGCACCTAACTCTGGGCAAAACTGCAATCCAAATTGTAGCTTGCTACAGATCCCCCAGCACGCCCCAGGATTCCCACTCCTCTTTCCTTGATGTACTGGAAAATATTAGGGTTCAACCAAACACCCTAATAATGGGCGACTTCAACTACCCCACCATTAACTGGGAAAACTACTCGTGTACCAACTCCTTAGCTCAACGCTTTCTGGAATTCATAAACTCCAATGCCCTAGATCAACTTATCCACACCCCCACCAGGGGCAGCAATATCCTAGACCTAGTCATTACCAACATGAGTGACCGGTGTTCCACACCTGAAGTCAACTCCTCATTGGTCCGATCCGACCATAAGCTTATCACCCTTGATATCCACATCCCGCACCCACCCCCCATTAAGGAAACCACAGTAAAAAATTTCTCCAAACCCAACTTCATGCTTCTTAAGACAGAAGTGGTGAACTTCATGACACCCATGCAGATGGACAATAGAGTTACAACTGCTGAATCCTACACAAATGCACTCTATAAGCACTTACATGAGTGCATGTATCATGCTATCCCAAACAGAATCAAGACACTATCCTCCAAAAAAAGGACGCCAATCTGGTGGTCCCCTGCCACAAACAAACTGTACAACAGAAGGAAGAAACTGTTGCAAAAGAGAGTAAAATCCCATGAGTGGAGGAGCTCCCTGGTCAGCCTCAGTAAGAAGCTGAGATCCCTTATAAGATCCTCCAAAGCTAGCTATGAAAACAAAATCACCACTAAATCCAAGGACAACTGCAAAGCATTCTATAGCTATGTCAAGAACCTAGATGGCAACACCCAGATCTGCTCTGAGTTACAGCACAAAGGCATGAAAATTACAGAACCAACTGATATTGCCAACATCCTGGCAGCTCGGTTTAGTGCTAACTTTACCCCCCTCTCACCCCCTAAAGGGCCCATATCTATACAGGAAGAATGCAGAAAGTCCCTGTAATCACAATTACACAGGTAAAAGCTGCACTCTCTAAAGCCAAAAACACAGCATCCATGGGACCAGACAACATCCCAGGCTGTGTTTTACACGAACTTCAGAACGAACTGGCTACCCACTTAAGCACCATGTTCAATAATAGCCTCACATCAGGCTTTGTGCCCACTGAATGGCAACAGTTATCCCAATCCACAAAGGGGGAGCCACCACTGATCCTGGGAACTATCGACTTATTAGCCTGACGAGCTTGGTCTGCAAGGCCATGGAACGTATCATCATGGAACTCATAAACAAAGACATTGGTAACCTTCAAACTCTGGATCCCACCAAGTTTGGGTTTGTGAAAGGCAGATCATGCCTCCTGAACCTGATCACCTTCTTTGAAGCAGTCATCAAAGCCGTGGATAAGGGTAAGGTGGTTCACACAGCCTATCTTGACCTCGCCAAGGCTTTCGACACCATCCCCCATTCTGGAATAATAGCTAAACTCACTAAACTAGGTATAAATCCCTACATCACAAGATGGGCTGCCAACTGGCTCACTGACAGAACCCACACTGTAAAAGTTGCAGACTCCAAATCTGACCTCAAGGCAGTGACAAGTGGAGTGCCACAGGGTTCCATCCTGAGACCTCTGCTGTTTAGTATCTACTTCTCTGAAGTACAGGCTAACACAGAAGGCCTCTGGCCAATGAAGTTCGCAGATGACTGCAAACTAGGAGCCATAGTCAAGTCCCCAAATGATGTGGACATCCTACAGAAGGGCCTCACTGAGACAGATGCCTGGTGTCAGTGCCATGGCCTCAAGCTCAATGCCAAAAAGTGCAGTGTTATCCCCTTTGGTAAAAACTCTGTGTCCATGAACTACCACATAGGCAGTAATCTACTTAACACCGAATGCGTGATAAGAGACCTTGGGACCCAGGGATGGCTTGCACCTGTCACCCCTGGGCGTTCGTATATTGGCAAAGGCTCTTGCTACCCCCATAGTGCCTTTTTTAGGCAAGGCTCAAAAGACAAACCCACCTCCATAGGTATCACAAGGAATAAGAAACTAAGAGTAATGCTACTCAACGCCAGAAGTCTAAACCTCAAGATGCATGCACTCGAAACTCTCCTTAGCATGGAGAACATCGATATCTGTGCAGTAACAGAAACCTGGTTCAAGGCTCCCAAGAGCACACCAGCACTACCAGGTTATACCTCATACCATGCTTTTCAGCCACAAAACTTGGACCGAACCACAAAAGGAGGGGGAGTATCAATATTCGTCAAAGATACCCACACCTCCAGGTTGGTGGCACAGCACGAAGCATCAGAGACTATCCATGTGCAACTAACAGTGGGTAAAACAGCCTTCCAGTTTATAGCCTGCTACAGACCACCCTCCCAAACCCAGGAACCCCACTCAGCCTTCCTGAGAACACTGGAAAATATAAAGGTCTCTCCAAACACAATTATATTGGGCGACTTCAACTACCCAAACATAGACTGGGAGCATTACTCTAGCTCCAACACCCTAGCCCAAAGGTTCCTAGAATTTATAAACTCAAATGCTATGGAACAACTTGTTACCACTCTCACAAGAGGGGAAAACATACTGGACCTGATCATCACCAACATGGGGACTCTATGCTCCAGACCAGAAGTGTATCCTTCACTGGTAAGATCAGACCATAAACTAATCTCACTGGATATTCACATCCTGACCCCACCCCCTGCCCAGAAAACCACAGTGAAAAACTTCTCTAAAGCAAATTTCACACTCCTCAAAACCGAGGTGGAATCCTTCAAAGCCCCCGGGCCTGTGGAAAATACGGCCCAGACCGCAGAATCCTTTATAAACACATTCTATGAACACCTTCAGGAATGCATGGATCATGCAATCCCAAATAAAACCAAGACCCAATCCTCCAAAGGTAGACGTCCTGTCTGGTGGACCCCAGCCATAAACAAACTATACAATAGAAGGAGGAAGCTACTGCATGATAGAGCAAAATCCCAAAAAGGGAAGGCATCTCTGATCTGTATTAGCAAAAAACTACGGGCACTCATAAAATCGTCTAAGGCCAGCTTCGGGAGAAAAATTACACAGGACACTAAAGATAATCACAAGGCTGTCTTTAGTTATGTTAGGAACCTGGGTGTGATTTACCAGATATGCTCAGAATTAGTCTAAAATGACAAAAAATACACTGAACCCACAGACATTGCCAACATCCTAGCTGGCAGGTTCAGCGCAAACTTCTCCTCCCCCTCCCCACCAAAAGGGCAAATATCTATCCCAGCAGACTGCTGCCCCCCTGACATCTCAGATGTTCAGGTAAGAGCCGCCCTCTACAAAAAAAACAGCATCAATGGGACCAGACGGTGTCCCAGGCTGCGTCCTACATGAACTCCAAGAAGAGCTAAACTCAAACATAAAACTACTGTTCAATCTCAGCCTTACTACAGGATATGTACCCAAAGAGTGGCGTACAGCAACAGTGGTCCCTCTCCACAAAGGTGGTGCCTCAACGGATCCTGGAAACTATCGCCCCATAAGCCTGACTAGCTTCGTCTGCAAAGCTATGGAAAGGATCATCATGGACCTCATAAATAAAGATATTGGGGACCTACAGACACTGGATCCTACCCAGTTCGGCTTTGTTAAGGGCAGATCCTGCCTCTTAAACCTGGTCAATTTCTTTGAAACAGTCACCAAGGCCATTGACGAGGGGAAGGTGGTCCACACAGCCTACCTGGACCTTGCAAAAGCCTTAGATACAATACCCCACTCGGGCATTATAGATAAGCTCACTAGCTTAAATATAAACCCCTATGTCACTAGATGGGTTGCAAACTGGCTCAAGGACAGAACCCACATGGTTTGAATTGCTGGAGCCATGTCAGACTCCAAACCAGTTACAAGTGGCGTCCCACAAGGCTCAGTCCTGGGACCTCTCTTGTTCGATATATATTTCTCGGAGGTTCAGGCCAACACGGAAGGACTGTGGCTGACCAAGTTCGCAGATGACTGTAAACTGGGCGCCATAATCGACTCTCCAGCCGACACAAGCATCCTCCAAATGGGCCTCATAGAAACAGACAACTGGTGCCAGAGCCATGGCCTCAAGCTAAACGCCAAAAAGTGTAGAGTCATTCCCTTTGGCAAAAACAAAGTGCCCACAAATTACCACATAGGTGGTAATCCATTAAGTACAGAAGAAGTAATTAGGGACCTGGGGACCCAAGTTGATAGCAATCTCTCATTTGACAACACCGTGGCCACAGTGGTTAGAAAAACATTTTATATAGCCCACCTAATCATGAAGGGATTCACATCTAGATCAGGGGAGGTCATTGTGCCTCTTTACTCATCCCTCATCAGGCCCATAATTGAGTACAATACCCCTTTTGGGATGTACCTTACCAGACACCTGCAGCAACTGGAAAGACCCCAAAAGTACCTCACCAAGAGGATCAAATGGCTCAAACAGATGCCATATGCTGCCCGGTTAAAGAAACTCCAGCTCTACTCAGTGGCATACCGCCTGCTCAGAGGCGATCTGTGCTTGATGTATAAAGCCATGTCCAACCTGGAATTAATGGACATGCTGCACCTCAGGAAATCCAAATCCCATCGAGCTACGCACTCAAGAGACTTGAACCTCAGCAGTGAAATAAATAGGACATGCTGGAGGGACAGATTCATACCCCAGAGGCTCCCTTCACTCTGGAATAAAATCCCAGTCCAGGTTAGGCAGAGTCCCTCATTGACTCTCTTCAAGAGGAACCTTGATGAGTGGATGGGAGATCGTAGGTATACCCCGGGTATCACTTCTGTGTCACTGTTAGACAGAGGCACAGTATACTAACCTCAAAAAAGGGCATAGCAAAATTAATTTAAAATGGGTGGCGAAAGCCAAACACACTCTGGCTAGGCTTATAAATGCCCTAAGGCAGATAGCCTAGTATGAACCTATGAACCTATGATAGTCACATCACCACAGTAGTCAGGAAGTCCTTCTACATGGCACACCTCATCATAAAAGGGTTCTCATCCAGGAAAAAAGAGGTCATTGTTCCCCTCTACTCATCACTCATTCATTAGACGCATTATAGAGTACAACGCCCCTTTTGGAATGTACCTCACAAGACATCTGCAGCAGCTGGAAAGGCCACAGAAGTAACTCACAAAGAGGATTACTGGCCTCAAACAAATGCCCTACACTGACCACCTCAAAAAACTCCAGCTTTACTCTGTAGCATATCGCCTACTCTGAGGTGATCTCTGCCTAACATATAAAGTTATGTCAAACCCAGAGCCGTTGGACATGCTATACCTAAAGAAATCTCAATCCCTCCAAGCTACATGCTCTAGGGACCTAAACCTTGTCACCACAATAAACACGACACACTGGAGGGATAGATTCCTGTCCCAGAGACTTTCTATACTCTGGAACAAGCTACCCATCTATGTCAAGCAAAGTTCTTCATTAGAACTCTTCAAGAAAAATCTTGTTGAGTGGATGGGAAATAGGAAATACACACGGGGATCACTTCTGTGTCTCTACTGGACAGTGGCACAAGAAAATAACTTTCCTAGGTGGCGTAAGCTATGGTACCTTGCTGGCTAGGCTTACATAGGCCCTTGGGCCGATAGCCTAGTACCTACCTATGAACCTATGAACCTATAAGCATAATTATCTGTTTGAAATTGAAGAGGTGTCCAACTATGAATATGTGTCCATGTCTACTGCAAACAGCTATATGAACACCAACACAGCTGTAGAGACTCAGCAAACCTTACTTGTAAAACGTGCCTCCACCAAAATAGAGTAATCTCCTTTGCTGGACAGCAGCAATACACAACCACAGACTTTGTCCCTATATTGGCTGTCCAGGGCAAATTAGGAGATGACACCAACTTGGCATCAAGTCAGTCTTTGTCTGATCAAGCATATAAGGTCACAGTTGGAGTACTGTAAGGCTAACTGTGAGTACAAATTGGACACATCCACCAAGGCCAATCAAAAGGCCATCTTCACATATGTCTGTAATCTCTGAGGCAACAAACCTACCCACCCTGTAATGGTGGTCAATCCGACCACATACACACACAACATAGCTATAGCCTACCTGCTGTAGATATGTTTAAGGCAAACATCACCCCCTGGCTCAGCATCACTGTAGGTGTATATGCACAGCACCCACACCCCTCCCCTCAACACCAGTGAGCAGGTACATATTGCCTACTATAAGGCAACAAATGTAAGAATTCATGGGACCTGATAACATTGCTTACCGCATCCTACATGAATTCAGGCATGTGCTCCCAGATCTATTACACATTGTAGTCACACCAAGCCTTGGCATCATCCACACCCCATCCACATTGCAGATGGCCAGTGTCATCCCTCTACACAGACATGAATGAGGAATAGAGGATTATGAAATTAACTAGCCCTCACTGGGGGGAATATGACACATCAGAACCAACAGTGCAATGCAGGCAGATGCAGTGCTGATAGATTACAGGGGTATGTTGTGGTTGTGAGTGGTGGCTACTGGTATTCAATGTAGCTGTGCAGGTTCTGTGCATACTGTTGCCAAATATATGAGGTCCTGTGATGTTTCCCTTTTTATGTCTTCCAGGTGCAATGTCACATCAGCAAAGGTCTATCTTCTCAGCGGCTGAGACAAATATAATCATAGAAGCCATACTACAGAACCATGCCATGATGTTTGGCCGAACCCAGCAACATCTGCAGGAGAGGACCGGCCTGTGGTACATCCTTGCCCACAGAGTAAATGATGTCAGCATGCATGCACGTACATACATGCACATCTAAGGTGAAGGACAGCAAATTGTGTAGTATTGGGGGTTGTACTGTAAATGTGCAGACATACTGCATCCATCTTGTAACAATGCCACATGTGAGTCTGCTGACAATACTTCTCTCCCAGAACTACCTAGGTCCATCCGGTCTGCATGTGGGATGGCAGCCTGAAGCTGGTGAGTATGGAATTGTTCTGTTGTGGTTTGCCAATACCCCAGGCATGTAAAGCCATGCAATGTACCATGCACAAAACTGTCACTCATAGCCATATTGCTTTATGTGCATGTTCACTTGTGGTGGGGTTAACTGCATTGCATCACAGTGGTCACCACAGGGGCCAATCAGAAGAGAATGTAATATCCCTGTAGCATACCTCACAACCTGTCAGTACAAGACTTTTGGACAGAGACCAACAAAATGGGGGGCAAACGGCCTAAGGTAGGGAGATGCATGAAACATTACTCTCATACAGTGAATATAAACAGTGTAACAGTGCACATACCCCTGTTAAGATGCCAGGTGTTTGTGATATATAAATATATATATATATATATATATATATATATATATACACACACACACACACACACAAATTGAGACCACAATATGTCAGTCCATACCTTTTCCAACCTGTAATGGGATTTTGACATGAACAATTTACTTGCAAAACCAATCAATCTGTTGGGCACCAAATATGGAGTATACAAACCTTACAATAAGCTGGATGCATATGTGTCCACATCCTTCAAATAATATTTTATTGCAGCAGCTTGTGATTTACTGACAGTATTCAGTCTGCTTGGGTACACACCTTACATCAAGTAAAGGCACTCTGAGTAACACCAAATAACAGTCTGCTGTCCAAGTAGGATATTCATGACATTTGCTCAGTTGCCTGCAACAGCCATGGTTTACCGACAGCTTACAAAGCAGCAAAGGCATCTCATATTTGAAAGGTATCAGTCAAGAGTAGGGTATAATAACAGTGATACAGCATTGCATACACCATGGAACACAGTGGAGACAGTTGTCAAAAGGTGGATTCAATATCAGACAACGGTGCTGTTGAAAAGAACCTGACTTCCCTCCAAAAATGATGACAAGACATGTCAAAACCTGGTCAGGGAGGCTGCCAGGAGACATACAGCAACACTGAGGGAGATACAGGAATCTTCTGCAATTACTGGTGTTGTGTACTACATGTGAGAATTCTCTCCTGTATTCTGCATACGTCTGGCCTATGGGATATGGTCAGAAGATGGAAGCATTTCCCCACACCAAAAAAAAATCCAGGGGTGGATACAATTTGCAATACAGCACATTAAATCTCCCAAAGGCATATGTGAAAATGTGTATGGATCGACCTCGCAGCCACAATACCAAAAGGTATGTGTGGTGCACAAGCAACACCCCTCATAACCTGAACACCAACATCCCCATGGTGAATCACGCTGGTGGCAGTGGCCTGCTGTGGGGATGGTATTCCAAAGCCAGTACTGGGCCTGTAGTACTGGTGATGGGAATTCTGAACAGTTCCTAATAACACCCACGTCTGGCCCAAATCCATCAGGTGACTGCAAACGCATGTGTGAAAATGTGTATGGATCGACCTCACAGCCACAATACCAAAAGGTACGTGTGGTGCACAAGCAACACTCTTCATAACCTGAACACCAACATCCCCATGGTGAATCACGCTGGTGGCAGTGGCCTGCTGTGGGGATGGTGTTCCAAAGCCAGACCTGGGCCTGTAGTCCTGGTGGTAAGAATTCTGAACAGTTCCAAATAACACCCACTTTTGGCCCAAATCCATCAGGTGTCTGCAAGAACACTGAGGATGGGGAGAGGTGTCAACCTTCAACATGACAAAGACCCAAAGCATACATCAAAAGCTACCTAAGAAAGACACCACCTGAACACACTCATGGTTATGGATTGGCCCAGCGAGAGCCTAGATCTGCACCAGATAGACAAACCCCAGTGTGACCTAATGAGAGCTGTGCACATGAGCTGCCCTTGCAATCTGACAGAGCTGGGTGACCTATGCATGGAAGAGTGGCCAAATAGTGCCAAGTCAAGATGCGCCATGCTGAAAGACATCTTCACTAGAAGAGTGAATGCTGTAAGTCATTTACAAGGTGCTTCAACAAAGTATCATTTTAAGGGTGTACACACTTATGCAACCACCATATTGTACATATTGCAGTCATTATATTTTACACGTAACACATTTGTTTATTGATTGGATTGCACAGGTCATATGTCACATGAAAGGTGGGTAACATATTTGAATGTATTATTGCGGTGACATCTCATATATTACAAGAACATGGCATGTTAACAGGGTTGTGTAAACTTATCATATCCACTGTAAGCTTAGAAGGTTGGTAGTGTAACAGGAATTGTGTGATCATACATTTACTGCTTGTTTGGAGGCCTGACACTCAAATGCATATCATTATTCAGTGATGTCACTCCTAAAATCATCCTAGTTGTGTATCATAGAAACACAGGGATTATGAGAAACAGAGAAAACATATGAACCAGACATTTACAAATCCTGCAAGGATCTGTACAGTTGTGAGGTATGTTTTGTAGTACTTGCCACTGTGCTATACAGGTGAACAGCAATGATGTGTACATGGGTGCAGTCTGCACTGGGGAAGGGCCATCATCCACTAACACTAATCACGTATCACAGAGCTCTTTATTGTTAGTTAAATGTAGTAAAACTGGCTGCAATACATGATGTTGAGGGCCATGTGTCATGCATGTCACCATTTGGGTAATGTGTGGTCTGTGTAACAGATTTGTGCCACCTCACCTACAAGTGTGTGTGTGTGTGTGTGTGTGTGTGTGTGTGTGTGTGTGTGTGTGCGAGCATGTGCGTGCGTGTGTGTACCAGCCAACCTCAAAGTGCAGGTATTAATGTACATATGTTGTCTTCCCCTCACAGGTGGCGATGGGGATTGGAGTCCCTCCCGCTTGGAAACTGATGTCATTATCTTTGCAGGCTCTAACAATGAAGAAAGGAATAGTGAGGTACAGGTGGGGTTGTCAGGGGCTGAATCTGTGCCATTGGTTGGCATCCCACTCTTGTCCACACCACCCCCACACACAGTGACAATGCCCACACATACCCTATCATCAGTGGCCACAGTTGATGGACAGCTGGCAGGTGGTGGAATTGAACAGGCTAGTGTGGTGACTATGGCAGGTGTGAGTGTAGACAGCATACAGGTGAGGTCACACACAGGCGGATGGACAGAGGAGCTCACAAGAGGACTGCTGCCCATCAATCCACTATTTCAAGTGCCACAGCAGGAGTCACCAGATGCATGTTTAAGCTGTCATAGATGCACAGACATGTAGTAAATGCCACACCAGACAAATACTCAGGGTGGTGGATGCAATTCTTCCAGATTTACATGGTGACATACATGACCTTGTTGAGGCCACACATCAAAATACTGAGGTCAGGATTAGATGGTGGGGTGAGACCTTGGCAATCCTCGACCGTGTCATGTCTGTGCTACAGCGTGTGGTGGGAAATGGGCATCAGCCACATGGATGTAGGTCAGCACCACCAGCAGCTGAGAGTCTACAGGGCTGTGCAATTTCACACTCTCATAGTGGCAGTGACACCAGCACTACCAAAGGGGGGTTGCTGTCCACATCACACAAGAGCAGGTCATGGGCACATGGTCCTGGCCGGTCCCATCAGGAGCACGGATCCAGCAGACAGCAGTCACCATCAGGAAGCAGTACTGCATATGGCCTTGGGCCTTGTGGTGTCAGTAAGACCCCTGGCAGGACTAGTTCACATGTCTGTGGCTGGAGACAGTGAACTGGACTTCCTGCCATGTACGGTCCACAGCTGTTCAACATACCCCTGTGTAGGGCAGCCACATGGCATGATTGTGTGGATACATACACACGCACATCTGTATCACAGGCAGTTCACCTCCAGACACACACAGCACCTCTGCACAGCCCATGTATTGGATACCCCTCCAAACACACACACACACACACACACACACACACACACACACACACACACACACACACACACACACACACACACACACACACACACGATGTCAACCGTATGGCCCAGCCTAGGTCTCTGGCCAACCCACACCACACACTGTGCATTTGATGATACATGTGCCACATCCCTGTCATCCATACCATTGATGCAGGGACATGCCAATATGATTCTGATGCACAGGGTGAATATAGTACAGTGCAGCTATGTAATGCTATGTAATGTGCTGTCTGCTTGCATTTGTTATGGGTACACATGCAGGTGTATGTACCTTATTAGCCAGGATGTATTATTGCTGTTAGTACCACTGACTGAACGTAGTCTGACATGCTGTATTATGTTTGCATTCAAGGTGTCTGTGTGTCTGCAAGCTGTGACCCTGCAGACATTTGCAAGAGGGAGTATGGCAGAGTGGGAATACACAGACCATGTCATAGGCAAGGTAGAGCTTTATATGTATATGTACCAGGTGTGTATGCATGCAACAGTGTGACCTTGCATACATACCCCTTGTCACAGACAGGTAGCCTTCAGACATGTCACCTCAGTGTTGTGTAGTACCACAGGCTCATACATACAGGACAGGTTACTGCAGTACTGTCAGCAGGTCTCTCATAAGCGTAGCCATTATATTAACTGCAACAGATTCACCTGTCAACACCTGTTGGCACTGCCATTTCTTTCCCATACACTCAACCCTGATGCAGTTGATGAGGGCATGCATGATACGGTGTATGACAGGTTTGTGGTATGTATTCCTGAGTTCACCAGATGGAACAGGAAGACAAAATGGTATATTGCATACACACAGTAAGGACTGACACAGGGGATGTGCACACAGTAACATAAACACAGTTGGCAATAGAAAGATTAGTAAACCTACATTTCCACCTTGATGTACTGTATTACTATATACACATGACATCCCAACAAAGATTATATGCATGGGACATAACACAATACCTCTGACAACATGTAATGTTCTGAATGCCTTCATGGATGATGAGCTAACCCACCAGAAATAGGATGTGGAGTTATGTATTGCTCCTACAAGCCTGGACAAGGGATAGTGTAGCAGGCATTGTATCAACATGATGTTTCAACCAGGTATGATGCCTGATGCTGGAATGTGTGTCACTACACTCACTGTGGCAGACTTGGCAACAGTATCACATACATGGGTATTGTTAAGGGACACAGACCACATATAGGTTGCAAATATCTGGATATTCCATAGACATCTGTACAAAGGCCTGGTGAGGTGTGCACAATGGTATAACATGCTGCATGTGAGGCAGATGCCGTTAGCACACTATGTAAAGTAATGCCATCAGGAGGTGGTAAACAGGTGTGGATGGTACACAAATCAAAATGGTATCAGCCAAACAGGATATGATCTTCACGCAAGAACACACAGTTGCCAACATTGAGATTAGAACCCTTACTTATCTAGTTATTTTTACTATAGTATTACACAGTTATCAGATGAACCACAGAGCTTACATGATTTCACCTACTCCCAAGATACTTCTAAGGTGAATGACATCAGCAGGCCTAGTAAAGTAGGGTGATGGGAAGTTACAGGGTGGTGCATAACTCAAAATGGTGTAACCCACACAGTATATGATTCTCACACGAACACATGCACACAACCAGTTGCCAGTAGTGAGACTAGAACCCCTATCTATCTAGTTAGTTCTACTATAGTGTTATGCAGTTATCGCATGAACTACAGAGTTTACTGGCTGACAATTGGCCAAAGGTGCTGATAACTGCACAGCTGAGGTAAACTGTTACAGGGACCAGAAAGTCTGCCTTCAGTTTTATCCTTATATGTTGCTAGTTCTTTCTCTCCTGCACTTCAGATAGCCTAATAGCTTTGCATTTCAACAGGTTTTTTTTATCAGTTATTCTAGTACACCTGACAGCCATTAGCAGTAGTCGTTCCTCATGGAATTAGCTCCAGTACATAGTAGTTATGACCACTCCTCCTGGCATGATTAAAGTGCAGCTCTCTGTGCTTTTGCCCATTAACCTGGTGCACTTGGGCATTCTGAGGCACTCTTGCAACTGCCTCATGTACCCAGACAACCCTCTCTTCTAAACATCCAACACTCAGACTTGTGAGAGATGCCCCTATATCACCGAATTGGAAGGTATGCACGCTCCAGTGAAGACTGGACCAGCTGGTCAAGAGGAGAAGGGTCAACACCTGCAACACACCACATGGCACACATATCCCTCCAGAACACCCACTATCACCAGACATACAAACAATAACCACACACCCACCTTCACAGAGGCACTCAATATAAATTTACTCAAACAGTGGATACCACCAAGACAGACACCCACTCAACCACCACAACACAGCACAAACCACAGGACACACGTCTCACCAACACAGTCTGCCCCTCAACCTAAGCCCCAAAGGCTAACCACCTTGTCTGATACAATAATCATAGGTGACTCAAAAGTGAGGGACACAGAAGTCCTACTCACTAGGTTGAACATGGAGGCGGTAACAGTCAGCTGTCTGTCAGGTGCCAGAATCCAACTCATACACCCAGTCAAGTCACTCCACAACAACTACAAGTATCACTCTGTCATTGCCCATGTGTGTGTGAATTACCTGAAATGCACCTCCATGGACTATATGAAAAGAGACATTGTGGAGTTCTCAGATTATATAGACCAGACAGGTATGACAGTAGCCCTGAGCAGTATACTACTGTCACCCAGAATGATACCACAGTACAAATAACAAATGATTAACTTTAACAATTGGCTTAAGTGTCTGATGTCACTCTCATGGGATCCAGTATCTGTTTGCTTGGGATGACATGATTGACAGACTACGATGGCTTGCCAGAGATGGCCTGCATCTGTCACCCCTAGGTTTCCAGGTACTGGCTAAGTGTCTTGCCACCTCTATAGTGCCTTTTTAGTCGGAGTTCCAAATCAAATTACCACTGTAACAGCTATACATGTGTAGAATCTGAGAGTCATGCTGCTCAACACTAGACATCTACTTCTAGAGATGCAGCCACTCAAAGCACTCCTCGAAATGGAGAACATTGACATTTGTGCTGTAATGAAGAGCTGTTTTTACAGCAGCAGACAGCACCCCTGCACTACCAGCACACCTCTCAGCCCCCAAACATGGACCACAGTTCCAAAGGCAGTGGTGTCTCAATATTAATAATGGATATGCACACATCCAGAGTAGTATCCCAGCATAATGCATCTGAGATACTTCAGGTACAACTGACATTGGATAATAGTGCAATCCAGGTCATAGCCTGTTATAGGTCCACATCCATGTCCCTAGACTCTCAATCCACATTCCTCAACACTCTGGAATCTATCAAGGACTAACACAACACTCTCACACTGGTTAAGTTCAACTACCCCTCCATCAACTGGGTAAAATACTCAAGCACCAATACATTGGCCAAAACCTCCTGGAATTCATCAGTTCAAATGTCCTGGCCCAGCTCATTCTGGCACCCAGTAGAGGAAGCAACATCCTTGACCTGTGTTGATTACTAACATATGGGACCGTTGCTTGACAACAGTAGTCAATCGCTACCTGGTCATATCCAACATAGAGTAATCACCATGGAAATCCACATCTCATCCACACCCCCTGCAAAGGTAACCACCTTGAAAACCTTCTCCAAAGCCGACTTTGGACTCATAAGAACAGAGGTGACTAACTTCACAGTACCCATGCCAATGGAAAATACCTGCATGACTGCCGAATCATACACAAATGTACTGTACAAACATGTACATCAATGTATGGAACTAGCCATACCCAACAGAACCATGACACTCTCCTCCAAACACTGGAGGCCAATCTGGTGGTCCCCTCCCATTAATAACCTGTACAACAGAGGAAAGAAACTGTTGCAGACAAAAATGGAGTCCCAAGAGTGGAAAAAACTCCCTTGTTAGCCTCAACAACAACTTGAGATCTCTCATGAAATCATCTAAAGCTGCCTATGATGGCAGAATTGCAGCCAACACTGACAACAATCACATATCCTTTGATAGTTATATCAAGAACCTTCACAACAATACCCAGAAGTGCTCTGAGTTACTGCACAATGCCATCTCCTATACTGAGCCAACAGATATTGCCAACATTCTTGCCAATGCATTCAGTGCCAGCTTTACCCCTCTCTCCCCCTAGGGGAACAGTCAGAATGCCAGAAGAATGCCAGGCAACCAGGATTACTACCACCCAGGTTACACCTGCATTGTCCACAGGCAAAAATACAGTTTCCATGGGGCTCTATATTATCCCTGGCTGTGTTCTACATGAACTACAAAGATACCTGGCACTACATCTGTGTGCCCTGTTCAGTCACAGCCACATCTCAGGCTTTGTCCCTCCCAAATGGCACACTGCTACAGTTATCCCTCTCCATAAAGGTGTGGCAACTACAAACCCTGGGAATTATCAGTCCAGTAGCCTGATGAGTCTGATATGTGCAGCTATGGAGCGCATCATCAGGGACCTGATCGACAAACATATAGGTAAACTCCTAACTCTGGACCCCACACAGTTTGGCTTTGTGAAAGGGGGATCATACCTGCTCAACCTGGTTGCCTTCTTTGTGTCAGTCACCAGGGCTGTGTATGACAGTAAAGCACTGCATACAGCCTACATCAATCTGGCCAAGGCTCCTGATACCATTCCTCAGTCAGGAATTAAGGATGAACCCACCAAACTAGGCATCAGCCCCTATATCACTAGGGGGTTGCAAATTGCCTCACAGATGGAACACACAATGTGAAAGTAGCAAGCTCCAAATCAGACTACCAGCCAGTCACGAGTGGAGTCCCACAGGGATCGGTCCTGGGTACTCTCCTGTTCAGCATATACTTCTCAGGACTCCAGGCCAACACAAAGGAACTATGGCTGACCAAGTTCAAAGACAACTGCAAGATGGGAGCCATCATTACCTCCACAAGTGATGCAGACATCTTACAGAAAGGCCTCACTGAGACCACTGACTGGTCTGGAAAGCATGGCCTGAAGCTTAACACTACAAAATGCATCATCAGCCTCTTTGGTAACATCTCATTTCCCACTAAGTACCACATCGATGGGAGCTCACTGAACACTGTAGGCATTATAAGAGATCTGGGGACACAGGTTAACAGCAACCTTTCCTTTAACCACCACATTGCCACTGTGGTCAGGAAATCCTTTTATGTGGCACATCTCATTACCAAGGGTTTTGCATCCAGGAAGAAAGAGGTCATTGTCTCTGTGTACTCTTCCCTCATTACACCAATCATGAAGTATAATGGCCCATTTGGCATGTAACTCACTAGACACCTGCAACAGCTGGAGAGGACACAGAAGTACCTCACAATAAGGATCCTTTAAACACATTTCTTATACACAGACAGACTAAAAAGACTCCAGCTATTCTCTGTCTCATATCACCTACTTAGAGGCGATCACTGCTTGACTTGCAAAGCCATGTCTGACCCAGCTCTTTTACAAATGCTACATCTAAAGACATCACAATCTCTCTCTGCACCACAAACTGCAGGGACCTTGACCTCATTACAACAATCATCCAGAGACTGCACATGCCATGAAATAGACTTCTCATACATATCAAGCAAAGCACCTAGATGACCCTGTTCCAGAGAAATCTTGATGAGTGGATGGGTAATAGAAAGTTCACTCCAGGGATCACTCCAGTCTCTCTACTTGAGGGGGACACTGAGCACTAATGTCAGGTGGCACAATGGCAGGGCACTTCTATGAGCTAGGCTTGTAACTGCTCCAAGGCCATTAGCCTAGTACACACCTATGAACCTCTAAGGGGAGTGACATTGGCATGACTGATAAAGTAGGCCAGTGGGTGGGTAACTTATCAAATACTTCTTCCTACAAGCATACACACTTACACACACTTATACACCCACACACATTTGCTAGATCTGAGAGTAGAACCCCTGCCTGTCTAGCTATTTCTGCTATAGTGTTACATAGTTACTGCACACACTACAGAGCATACTGGGCTGACAACTGGCCAAAGGTGTTGATAAGAGGAATGACATCAGTAGGAGAGATAAAGTAGGGCAATGGGTGGGAGAGTTATCAAAATACTTCTTCTTACAAACATACACACAGACTCATTTGACAGATCTGATATTAGAACCCCTATCTAGATAGTGATTTGTACTATAGTATTACACAGTTATCACATACATTACAGAGCTTACTGGGCTGACAATTTGCCAAAGGTGCTGATAAGGGGAATGACATCAACAGGAGTGATAAAGTAGGGCAGTGGGTGGGAGACTTGTCAACATACTTCTTCTTACAAACACACACACACACACACACACACACACACACACACACACACACACACACACACACACACACACACACACAGAGACACACACACACACACACACACACACTCATTTGCCAGATTTGAGAATATAACCCCTAACTAGATAGTGATTTGCACTATAGTGTTACACACTTATCACACACACTACAGAGCTTACTAGGCTAATAACTGGCCAAAGGTGCCAATAAGGGGAATGACGTCAGCAGGACTGACTGGGAAGTGCTGTGGGTGGGACTGGCCTAAAACTGTTTCACCTACAAACAAACACACACACCCTCACTCTCACATACATAACTATCACACACACACACACACACACACACACACACACACACACACACACACACACATGCACATGCACACGCACATGCACACACACACACACACACACACACACACACACACACACACACACACACACACACACACACACACACACACACACACACACACACACACACACACACACAGTTGCCAGTATTGAGATTAGAATGCCTACATATCTAGTTAGTTGTACTATAGTGTTACGCAGTTAACGCACATGCTACAGAGCTTATAGGGATGATCGGTGTCCAATGGTACTTCTAAGGTGGTCCACACAGCCTACCTGGACTTCGCAAAAGCCTTCGATACAATACCCCACTCTGGCATTATAGATAAGCTCACCAACTTAAATATAAACCCCTATATCACTAGATGGGTTGCAAACGGGCTCAAGGACAGAACCCACATGGTTAGAATTGCTGGAGCCATGTCAGACTCCAAACCAGTTACAAGTGGCGTCCCACAAGGCTCAGTCCTGGGACCTCTCTTGTTCGGTATATATTTCTCGGAGGTACAGGCCAACACGGAAGGACTGTGGCTGACCAAGTTTGCAGATGACTGCAAACTAGGCGCCATAATCGACTCTCCAGCCGACACAAGCATCCTCCAAAAGGGCCTCATAGAAACAGACAACTGGTGCCAGAGCCATGGCCTCAAGCTAAACGCCAAAAAGTGTAAAGTCATCCCCTTTGACAAAAACAAAGTGCCCACAAATTACCACATAGGTGGTAATCCATTAAGTACAGAAGAAGTAATTAGGGACCTGGGGACCCAAGTTGATAGCAATCTCTCATTTGACAACCACGTGGCCAAAGTGGTTAGAAAAACATTTTATATAGCCCACCTAATCATGAAGGGATTCACATCTAGATCAGGGGAGGTCATCTTGCCTCTTTACTCATCCTTCATCAGGCCCATAATTGAGTACAATGCCCCTTTTGGGATGTACCTTACCAGACACCTGCAGCAACTGGAAAGACCCCAAAAGTACCTGACCAAGAGGATCAAAGGGCTCAAACAGATGCCAAATGCTGCCCAGTTAAAGAAACTCCAGCTCTACTCAGTGACATACCGCCTGCTCAGAGGCGATCTGTGCCTGACGTATAAAGCCATGTCCAACCCGGAATTAATGGACATGCTGCACCTCAGAAAATCCAAATCCCATTGAGCTACGTGCTCGAGAGACTTGAACCTCAGCACTGAAATAAATAGGACATGCTGGAGGGACAGATTCATCACCCAGAGACTCCCTTCACTCTGGAATAAAATCCCAGTCCAGGTTAGGCAGAGTCCCTCATTGACTCTCTTCAAGAGGAATCTTGATGAGTGGAAGGGAGATTGTAGGTTTACCCCGGGTATCACTTCTGTGTCACTGTTAGTCAGAGGCACAGTATACTAACCTCGAAAAAGGGCATAGCAAAATTAATTTAAAATGGGTGGTGAAACCAAACACACTCTGGCTAGGCTTATAAATGCACTAGGGCAGATAGCCTATTATGAACATATGAACCTATGAACCTATAAGGTGAATGGAAGCAGCAGATCTTGTGAAGTAGGGCAATGTGAAGTATACTGAGTTGGAAGAGTCTCCTAATACTTTGACCTATGGAGACACACACACAGGCAGGTGATGTGATATTATAAAGTCAGCTTCAGTACTGTTACACAATGGGGCTCACCTTTTATGCTGACATGTGCGACTGTTTACAACTGGTATGCCACTGTCCACAGCAGGACATCACCATATGCCATTCAGGGTATCCGTGTGTGTGACTCACTCTGTCTGTGTCCCCCACTGTCTCTCTTTGTATCACTGTCTGTCTCTCAGTTCCCCACATCTATGTGTGTGTGTGTGTGTGTGTGTATGCTTGACATATGTTGTTATCTGTTGCCCATATATATATGTGTGTGTGTATATCTCATGCAACAGATGTAGATATATCACATATGGGCCACCTACAGCTAGCTGAGGGCAATCCTGTCTGATGTGTGTTTGTGAGGACAATTGAGGTGTACATAGCTGTCTGTATACATGTCATATATTCCAGTCTGGTCTACAACATGTAATGTGATTCTCTAAGTGTAGGAGCATGCCCAGTGTGACCTTCTATATTAAGAGTGAGGCTCCATCCAGTGATAGGTGTACTCCAGTCCAGGGTTTTGTGTGATACAGCCATACCTTCCAGGAGTACACAGAACTTTCTTCAGGGTACTTGTTTTGTTTAGCAGACATTTTCTGACATATCTATAGTCTGAAACTGCAATACATTGTATCATTACCTAGTGCCAGACATCCTCAGATCATCACAGTGCTTTACCAGAGGAATACTAGTTGTATGATGCATAGACCAATATTATGAGGGCAGCTATGTAAATTCTTACCCAACAAGGCCATTTGTGAGGTATGGCTACAGCCAGTGTAGTAATGACACACAGCTATGTAAACAGTCCCGCAACCTGGTGATATACTGGCTGGGGATCTCCTGCTTGTGTGGTATCTTTCTAATCTGAGATGTCATATCCTTGTGTGTGCATACCTCTGACCTGTACTTATATTCACAAAAGCCTTGGCACCTCTGCTACACATCCTTCAAGATGTCACTAATATGTGTAGTGTATTCCACATAGCACTGTGACTTCCATATATTTCAGTGGCAGAGCAGTGGGTCTCACTGACATGCATAACAGTTGGCACTGCAGTTATCTGCACATGGCCCTGTCAAAGGCAGCACTGTACCTAGGGCAGTACAAGATGACTGCCAGGAGAACATGCTGACCAGATCTAGACAGTATTAACCACACATACACATAGCTCATCGACCCCTGCATATTGTGGACAGGCAACATGTTTTCATGTGTATTGGTACAGCCCTGCCAATGTATGCTATGCTGCTATTTCCATGCAAACATATATGTTACTGCATTTGTCTGTGTATATGGGGGGCACACCTGTCAACTGTAAACATTTGCACAGACCGTGCAGATATTTGCTATACATTTTGGTGCCATTTACCATACTATTGTGCCTTGTCTTGGGGACTGGAGGCATATCAGTAAAGAGCCCAGGTCAGATTGTACTGGCATACATTTGAGTTTCGGACTTCTTACCCTTCATAGCCTTACTGCAACTGTGAGTCCTGTTGTGCTATCACTGTGTGAGTCTGTAGGGGGTTAATTCAACATTTCCACCATTTGTGTGCCTTTACCAGACATTTCTCTGTGGTTTTCTACAGCTGACATTCTGTGTGGGTGTGAGGGGTGGTTATGGGACCCCCACCCTGATATCCATGCCTGTGACCTATTTTCCCCCACTTAGTTGTCTCCACACATATACGGCAGTGGGATTTGCCACCTTGGGTACTACTGTATAGTGTGTGGAGGCCAGTTTTGGCCAGACATTTCCTGGTGTCCCACATAGCTGTCAGTTGTGTGCTGCTATCCTAGTAGGCCACACCATTCCCTTGCATGCATGCAGCATTAACGTAGATATGATAGCAGAACATACTATTCCATTCATTTACTGCTGAGAACACTGATACCTTGTGCATGCAGCAGTTGTGAGGATGGTGTTTGAAGGCTGGCTGTGTTGGATGCACACAGTACATTACCTATACATGGTAACTTACAGGTAATGTGATGTGTGTGTCATCAATTTTACTGTGTGTATGAGTCAGAAAGAGGTGTCAGTCCCTGGGGTCTCTACAATGTCAGTGTGTGTGCTATGCAGTGCCACTTTGCCAAGGCATGAGCATACTGGGCTCACCTCCATCTGCCTACAGGAAAAATTTCAGTGGCCTCCTCCTGTGAGTCCCTCTGTGCCTGTGGGGACCTTGGCAATGGTGGTGGGCTGTGTGGCCCTTCCCCATGCTGTTCCTGCTGCAACTGTTTCTGCAGGATCATATTATATAGCATGGCACATACTATGAATATGTATGCACATTTGGCTGGAGAGTACTGCAAGTCTCCACCAGATATGTCAAGGCAGCGTAACCATGACTTGAACATCCCAAACACATGCTCTATAATTATCCTGGTTTGTGCATATGCCTCATTATGGCATTCATGTGTGGGTGCATGTGCATTTCTGATGGGTGTCATCATCCATGGCTCCAGTGCATAGCCAGCATCCCCCTCCAGATGGCCATACAAGTTGCCTCCAATGGCAAATTCCTGTTACAGCTGTGATAAATGCCAGATGTTGGAGCTGTGATAGCATCCAGAGCTGCCAGAACATACATTCATGATAATGCCTTGGGCATTGCACATGACCTGGCAGTTGATGTATACCCTACCCTGTTCACCAGGTGGTGCTTTGATGTGGATATGCGTGCAGTCTATGGCACCCAGTACCACCGAGTATTCTGCTGCATGGTGGAAGAGATGCATATTCCTGGTCCTCTGCTCATGGGTGTTGGGGAAGTAAATGTGCTCACCGGCATGTGGTAGCATGGCATCCAGGAAGTTGTGGAGTACCCTGGATGCAGATGCCTGTGAGACCCCCTTCATGTCCCCAATAAGTCTTTGGAAAGTACCTGCAGCTAGAATCCTTAAGGCTACACATACCTTTGTATCTACTGGGATGGGTTCCCCTCTGTTGGTTCTAGCTCTGAGTTGAGGCCGGCACAGCTCGGTGATTTTCTGAAGTATGTCTCTGTCCACCCTGTATGCTCTACTTTCTCCAGATCATGTAGACCCTGGTAGGTTGCCCTGGGACTGAACACTCTTCTCCTCCTCCTTGGTCTGAGGTGGTTGTCAGCTTTATCCTCTTCTCTGCCGTCAGCCTCTAGCACATAGTGATGGATCAAAGCAATGGCAGCCCCTAACATTTTCCCAGTTAAAATTCCCCCACATGTATACACTAAAGGTGCAATGTCTGTGGGAAAAAACAAACTGTAAGGTGATTCCATACTTTATACTGTTGTGCTGCAGATGCTGCCTGAATGACTGGCTGACTATGATACATTCCACCTGCCACCTGTATTACTCATGGCTTTAATATGGTCACTGTGAGTGTTAGAGGCATTACTGGTAATTTGTGCATGATTGCCTTTATTCTGCTGATGCCCTTTTTTTAATTATTTTTACTTACATCTCCTCCCATTTTCAGCTATGCAGCCACCTTCTAGCTGTATTATTGTGTGCTTTGCATGGCCCATTGTGAGTTGCAAGAGTCCCATATTAGTAATTTCTACTTCATTTCTCCTTTATTGTGATGTTGTCCTTTATTTTGTTTTACATCTCCTCCCATTTTCAGCTATGCAGCCACCTGCCAGCTGTATTACTGAGTGCTTTCAATGGCCCATTGTAAGTTGCAGAATCCCATATTACTGATTTTTACTGTATTTCTCTTGTTCTGCTATTTCCTTTTTTCCTATATATGTCCTGTTTAAGCCCCAGCATGCCACGCAGACCCATTTAGCTAGTGTAAACAGCAAGAAATGGCCCTACCCTGGGTGCGAACATGCTCCTCAGTTCATGGAATAAGAGTATACAGCCTCAGACACACCCCCCTTGCTTAGCTGTGCTTAGCTAAGCACAATCTCAGGCAACAGAGCTCCAGTGTGCTTACAGCAAGCATGACACACCTCCTTTTCATGTTAGTTGCTCCTCCTGCCTACACGATGCTGTTACAGCACCTACATGGTTAGGCACAGTGTGACACTTAGAAGAATTTTGTGATTCACTATAAGTCCCCTCATTAACATACCCCACTGCCTATATCAAAGTTACTGCACTACACAAGAGCCTTCCCCCTTAGCAACCACTGTTCCCTGCCATTGCTTTGATTTTGCTTGCCATTAAGTATAATGGCAAAATGCTGGTTTCCCTTAAAATTTACTTTTCACATTACATTTCTTATTTTCTCCATGATCTCGTTTTCACAGCACTGCCCTATGCTTAAACGTCTGAGACTGGCCAAAAAAAAAACTTTCATTTTTATAAAAATTAAACACTTTTACATGCCGATGGCTGTATATTTGGCCATTGGCATGCCTACAGATTAGAGTACATGCTTTTATTGAAGCTATCATGGCTCTGTTTTCATTTTTGCATAAATGTATTCAGCTAGTAGTTGAATACATTTCTGCGGCTTACACTGTTCCTGCATGGCTACCTACCTGCTTCCTGGATCACTAATTACCCTCATTTACATGTTTTTCACCAAGAAAACAGGTATTTAGCATCCCACATGGGTTTCCATGCAGGAACAGTGTTGGCTCACTTGTGCACGTCAATACAGCATATTCCTGGATCACTCGGTGGCCATATTCCATGCAGGAGCCTCTACACTGCTCCTGCATGGAGATTTTTGGTTTGTGAATCCAGACAAGTATTTATAATGCCAAAAATTCAACTTTGATAAATTATACTTTTTAGGCAAATTAGCCTCTTTTACAAACTTAGTATATAATTCTTTTTTGCACATATTTAAAAAAACATTTTATCATATTACTTTTTGATGGTATAAACCTATTCTTTGTATGTAAACGTGGCATTTTTATACATTCATATCCATTGCATAAAAACTGCACATTGTCCTGTATTAAGGAATTAAGAATTTTATATGAATCATCACCTTCATAAGACATAGCTGAGTACATTGATGTATTTCTAATATCTAACTCACCTGACTCAGAAATAGTCAAAACAATTAATATCTCATAAAAATATCTCTTCAGCATTTGTTTATTGACTATATCATTGACACAGTATATAGTTCTTCATAATTTAAGTTATTTAGTCTGTGCATCCTCCCACATGGGAAAAGTAATTGGCACAAAACGTAGTATCCTAGACAGCAAATTGTTTGTGCCTGCATTTAATGAAAGATCACATGCACTCAATACCTGAAAGTAGTGGCTACTCACATTTTTAATAATGTCATCATCATCTCAGACATCTAGATTAAAATGAAGCTCAAACAGCATCCTTTCTTACAGTATTGCCCCTTCTACTCTCTTGTCTTTGCAGTTTGCTATTAATGTCTTCTAATGAAGACTCCATGGAAATTGCTCCTAAAACCAAATGTAACTCCCAATTGAATGATAAACCAAAACATGAAGCACCATTGCCATATAAACAGAGTATTGTTTTAATGATCTTTATAGTCATAGTGTAATTTTCTTTCTTCTTATGTTTCAAAATGACTTATTCCAAATTATTAACAACCTTCTTTTGTTTCTCATAAAGTTTCATACCAGACTAAATATGTTTGATCTCATTTACAAGCCTGCGGTATTTGTGTTCTCTAAACTCCAGCAAAAATGTTAGCCATTCTTTAATACGGTTGAAACTGCCTGAAACTAATCACCTGGCCACTTACCTGTACATAGTCTACTCAGGGTAAAATTCATATTAAGATACTGTTACATCATCAGTTTAACTCCTTCTTCCTTAAATCCATTAGTCTAGTTTGACTAAGCTGGTGCAGTTTCAGATTCGGTGACATTTTCTAATAACAGGTTATTTATAACCATATTTTGCTTACTTTGTTATGGTAGCTTCTCAAATTTGTCACATGCCTCTCTATTTTCTGCAATAATAACATATTTTGAAAATGTCTCTTTTTATAATCTTCAAAGAATTAATTAGATATTATGCTTGAAAAAATATGTTAGTGAAAATGTAGGTCTTGCTTACTTGTGGTTATAATATTTGTGAATGCAGGGTCTTAGGAAATAACAAACTGGGACTAGAAGTGTAGTATATTCAATTCAGTTTATAAGATTCAATCTTTTTTACTCCTTGTAAAAAGTTAAACAAGATACACATGTTGTGTTTTGTGTAATTACAATATTCAAGTATAGTGCTTAAAATGCCCTGTAACCTGAACTCTTTACTTCTTAGAAGTAGAAAGAAACTTTTGTTACTGAGTCCAAGAGTGTCACCCATAAGTACCTTTACTATTGAAGGTGATAACTAACTATCATTTTCCATTATTTTGCTGCCTGGCATAAATGTGATTGCAACTGCCATTTTTTATGCAGCTATTTTAAGTCTGCCCATAAACATTGTTTTATAATTTGCAGTCTCATCAATATTGTCCTAAGTATTGAGATTTGGGAACCACAGCTAATTCACTGTCTGTTTTTGTATATTAGCTTCCCTGTTAAAGAAACCAGATGAAAAATCTTATTTTAACAGCGGCAGTAATACATTCCTCCATAATATTGATAGGAAGAAGCCAAGACTGGGTGGAAATATTTACATTATAATAAAAGTCATCTGCCTTCTCACTTCAAAAACGCTCTTAGGTTCACGAACTAGATAACTCTGGTGTTTTTTTCTTGGCCTTGCCACAAATAAGGCACTAGAGTGTTCTAGTGGATAAAGATTGTGTACCTTTTGAAATGCAGCACAAAAATGTCAGCCAGGTTTGCTCAAGTTTTCATCTTCAGACCTTCACAGCCAGACTTTATGACATTAAGCAGGGCAGGATTTTTTTCTATGTACTTCATCCATAGTCCTGCATGCTACCATGCAGCTCTCAGTTTTTTCTCATCGCTAAAGTCTGAGTTTATACGGGTCTATATTACCATATCAAATAGACTAAATAATGAAAGCTATTTAGTCGATCCGATACTGTCGAAATGGCAAAATAGCAAAGACGTGGAACATCAAATTTTTTCCCAGGGAAAAAACTCGGTGGGCCGTCTTCGGGACTTTGCCATTTCCTCCACTATGGTGCGATCTCGGAGTTGGTATATTTAAGTAGGGGGTGTGGGGGGTGAAGCCCCCCACTTATCTTTGTGTTTAAGTGTTTTTATTTATTTATTTATTTTTTTTTTTGTGGAGCAGCAAATTTTTTCTCTGGGAAAAAATTTGCTGTTCCGTGTGTTCGATGTTTTGTGGTTTAGACATTATAGGTATGATGAAATAGCGTTCGCTATTTTAATCATACAGTAATGTAATATAGACGCGTTTATACAAATACTTTTCATGCAGGAGAAAGAGTTGACTTCGGCTTTCTGTCTTCTTTATTTTATTGGATACTTAGCAGGAAGATCTTTTCCATGCTAAAACAAATGTTGTATTTTCCCAAATCTTAAAATCCTGGTCTCATCATTTTCTGAGAAAGAGAAAATACCTTGCTTGCTATTAGCATGTATCATATTGATTCTTTTCCTGAAGAATGGGCAATGCCTTCTGTGCATGCCATTACATATACACTAGTAAATATGCTTACTCCATGTTCTGTATTATTAGCATATGCATTTAACTGTACATTTATTTTTGTTGACTGGGACATTCTGACTAGAACTATATAATTTACCTCATAAAAAATGGGGAGCAAGCTTTAAAACTGCAGAAAAATTAAAATATGTTTACAATGTGTATTTTTCCAGGTCTACATAAATGTCACTGGATTTTTTAAATTATTTGTGGTAATTGATTCATCTGTAATTTCAGACTTTTCAGGACAATTAAGAATCAATCTCCTTTCACTGTTTACCTCCATCCATCATAGGATGACATTACTGCCCAAGCCCCTTGTTAAAAGAAGCTGTCTATAGTAGCCCAGTTAACGCCAGTTTAACTAAAGTTTATATTCCTAGTACACCTACTGGTATCACTTATTTTAGCTTGAATGTTTATGTGTTTGCTCTGGTAAAGCTCCTTCTGATAAAATTTATTGTTTTCTCTGCTGATCTACTGAGGTTCAAGCAATGTAGTATCTGATTGCAAGCAAAATTCTTACCCATTCAACTCCCAAAAAATATTTCCTTTTTGTTATTTTGTACACTGGATTATTTCCAAATTGCTGATTGTACCCCATAGGCTAATACATGAAAAATTAATCAGTAACATGTATTTAACTTCCAAATGCAAAATATATCTTAAATGGTACTTAACGTATTATCACAACCAGATTTTTTGCGATAATACCTCTTGTTTCCTGGTGTGTGAATGAAACCAGAAATGTATGCAGCATTACACAAGCAATATTATCTTTAAGAAACACTTTGTTTAGGTAGGAGGAACAGTGTACTATTTGAAAAATGACTGTTTGTTTGAAGCTATGCTGTTTCCCGACATGATGTCAGTCATACTACATTTCCAAGTCCTGTTATGTTTGCACACAACATAGCAAAAGTATGTGAAATGGAGTATTTACTCTGAATCACAATCACAACACAACCTCACTAAATGTAAACCGTTTTGAAAATACTATTGTGTTTCTTTCTGGTTTGCTCAAAACTCAATCCCAAAAAGACATACAGTGACAGCAAAGACACGTTCTCCTTTCAAGTGATAACATTTTGTGGCCAGATGCAAAGAGCCGCGTCTGCGGCATACTCCCTTACCCAGAACTGTTTTGAAGGTTGACAGTTCCCATAGCAGCCCAAAAGGGATAAAAAGCAGCTGACAGTTCCCACACCATCCAAAAAGGAGGAAAACACAATGTCTACAGACGTGATTAATTTATCATTAAACATCACTGAGGATAACACTCCCAGAGGCCAGCACAGCTCTTTTGCAACCAACTTCCAGAGCCAGCCACTACATTTTCCTCACATAACACTCTGGTCATCTCAACTCTGATTTGCAGGACAGTGCAAAAAGGCATGCGGGTTAGTAAACTGTCCCAAATCATGATATTAAGGACAACAACAACATATGGAACCTGTTTGTGAGAGAATCTCAAAACTCTGGTTGCGATAATACATTAGTTCCTCTTAAACTACTGTTTCAGCATCTGTCCCTGTGATGCATACAGCCAGAGTTCATATACATAGACAAGCTTGATCCTCTGGCTGTGATCCTTGTAAGGGACAGATTTCAGAAGTATTGGGGTTTTGCTACAGAGCCCATCTGTTCTGAAGATTTGCTGTGCTATGTTGATAAAATGGCAGATCCCTGCATAACTCTGATTAAGGGGTTGTAAAGATGACATCTTGCATAGTGATTGTCATTACTTCTCTGTGCAAATATGTTAGGCTGCAACACTCCTGTATGATGTGATTCTATAGCATTCAGTGTTATGGAACCACTTTGTTTGCATAGCATATTCCATGTCATATGAGGATGAATCTAATATAAGCCAAAGACAAATGCACACATGGTATTCTATTGCCTCAAACTGGGAAACTGTGGAATTGCATAACATACCAAACTAATGATTAAAAGAAGAGCATAGGCCATGCATCAACCAGTCTGCATCCATCTACAACAGCCATAAAAAACACCAGCTAGCATAGACACATCAATACAGCAAACAAACACATAACCAGATTAAAAGACTCTCCCTGTCTTACAGAGTGATAGATGATTATTGTAGCTAATGTTGCTCAGCATTACCACAACAAAGGCCATATATGTTTTACACTGTAAGGTTACAAGCCTGGTGTATACTGCTTATGTGTGTGTATCAATATATCTGTATCTATATCTCTCTATATCTATCTAGATAGATAAGGGAAGTGTGTGTATCGATCTCTCTCTCTCTCTCTCTCTATATATATATATATATACATATATATATATATATATATATATATACACACACACATACACACACACACACACACACACACACACACACACACACACACACACACACGCACAACACACACACACGCACAACACACACACACACATATATATCTACATCTATCTAGACAGAGATAGATCGATATAGAGATATATAAAAATATGTGTGTTTTATGCATAATATTTTTTTTCTGAGAATGTGCATTTGCAGGTAATGTGCTAAATCATTGGCATTGTAGAAAACATGAGGCGTACTTCATCAAATTGTACTTACACCCAGATATAGCACTATGATTTTGAATTTTTTGGGGGGAATCAGAAGTGCATTAGAACTACCCAGATGATTTAAGTGACTTCTCATTTGCATACTCTGACACAGATATTGCATAAGTCCTCTTCAGTTTGACTATAATAGGGTGACCCACACAAGTTTTAGATAGCACCTCAACAATATCATAAATTGTTTTAGAATCTAGAAGCCTTAGTCTGAGGAAATGAAAAATGTAAGAAGAGATGCAAACACATCTTTTAGGTTCAACACTGATTTTAGAGAGAATGTTTAATTGAACAGGTTATTTTTCTTCACAGCAATGTTAACCACAAAGTGGCAGTAGCACACATAGTCAAATGAGATTAAGCTGACCTGTTTTTCAGACATTTGACAACAAAATGTATTTCTGATAGATGATTTTGCAAAGAGAACTTCCCCTTACACTAAAGTAGGTGCAGTGTACCATAGATCTGTTATATAATTCATTAACACTGATGTGGTGTGGAAAGTCACACCTCTAGCAGTCGCCACACATCCTTGGATTCCAGAGCATTTTCTGAAAAATCAGCTTAAAAAGCATAACATAAGCAATAATGTGTGTTAATGTGGAACTAATGCCCTACCAGGGGTGTTATGAGGAATGACATTAATTAACCATTAACACACCATGGAGGGCATTATTGCATTTAGAGAATGGGATTTCTGTAAAATTGTTGTTTTACTTATTTATTTTTTTAAGAACTATATTATTTATATATATATTTTTGATGTAAAATAGTTCCTCTGCCTAATGTTTCAAACTTCCTGTAGTATATGTTGGTGGTGCTGGAGGAAGCCTTTTACATCCAAAATATGACTCTTAAAAACTAACCAGGCATTTACTTTATTTTTTGTCCCTTACTCCTAAAACGTTTGTTTTGTTGCCAGTCATTGGAGATTGAAGTTACTAAATAAAGGCATACATTTAAATTTCAGAATGTTATTTTCTTCAGAAAATTCATACTAACTCAAATCCTATTAATTAAACAAGTTTGTAATTTTATAAGAGCAGTAATTAAAATATGTTCCTATTTTTGAGCGTTTGTTCCCTCTTTATTTTAGGCTTTATCCAGATTTCTTCAGCTGAAAGGTCCAGAGGTATGCAAACACCTTTACTGTCGCTCTCACTCATTCTCTCATGGATACCTCTGTTTCGGTAAATGTATGCCAACACAAATCCTAATAATCAGGTAAAATGTGTTCCTATTTTGAGCCTTTGTCCTCCGTTTATTTTAGGTTTATCCAGATATTTTGAGATAAGAGTCAACACAGCATGCCTTTCAACTGTCCATATTTTTGCAGAATGGCCAGATTTTTGACTCCTATGTTTGGTCCCTTCCTCATAAAATGTGTCGTTTTCTGGTAAATAAATCACTGGGTATTTAAGCCATTAAATAATTACATAATTTTGAGTTTCAGACTTCATTTCCTTCAGATAACACATGCTTACGGAACCATGTTGTTCTAGCAACTTTCTAAGTTTATAAGAGCAATATTTAATATATGTCCTTATTTTTGTTTGTTTGTCCCTCATTATTTATGGCTTTGTCCAGATTTCTTGTGCTGAGAGGTTGAGAGTATGGACGAGGTATGCAAACCTCTTAGCTGCCAAGGATCGCTCTTACTCTTTACTCTCTGTCTTTCGCTTACACTTTCTTCTGCTTTCATACACGTATGCACTCTAACTCATAGAAATACACACGCACACTTTTTTTTCTTTTTTACTTTACATTCACTAAACAGCAAAAGTGCTGCTTAGCAAGTGTAAAATAACATCTCAAATCAATCTCACTATTCACTCTCTCGTTCATATACACATACAGTCTCTTCTGCTTTCACACACACATACATATACAAAGACAATTTCTTCTGATTTCATGCACGCATTCACTCACACATGCAGACAGAAACATAAACACTCTCTTACACATACATACATACACATATATGATTTTTTCTGTATTTTTTTACACTCTAAACAGCAAAAGTGCTGATTAGCGAGTGAAAAATAACAGCTCAATCGATCTTGTTTCACTCACATGCATACATATACTTACACACACACACACACACACACACACACACACACACACACACACACACACACACACACACACACACACACACACACACACACACACACACACACAAACACACACACATAAACTTTTTTTTACATTTTACACTTGCTAAACAGCAAAAGCACAGTTTAGCAAGTGTAATATAAAGGTGCCTGTTAGGCTTTTGCAGTCTGATCGCCACAGCAGCTTGATATGCTGCCATGAAGTGGCAGACTCTACTTTCAGTGGACATTACTTTTACATTAATACCCTGCTGGAGAGCATTCATTCTCCAGTCAGGATGCTGATGCACAGTTTGCCCATTCTCTAAACAAATGTAAATCATTTATGAACAGTAAAAGCTATTAAAGCTGCACAAATAGCTATGTTATCTGTAAAAAAAAAGTATTCTTTACAGGGATACTAGTCAGTGTATTCAAAGTCTTTCTGAAATACTATAATACATTAAGAATTCATACAAACCCAGAATTATATTTTTTGCTAAACTTTCAAAAACAAACTGCAGTATCTTGGAAACTATATAACCTAGACATATACTGTTAGAACATTTTTGTTAACCAGACATAAGCATTCACGTGGCATCAAGAAATTCCCTCTGGCTGATATCTATTGAGATATTTATAGAAATATCAAAACATATTTTTAATTGTATAACTAGTAATACAAATAACACTGAATATCTCTCAAGATATGCAACTTACAGTGCAAATATCAAAGACATTTTTCTTCAAAAAATGTAAGGTTTCACCTGATGCCATGTAATAGTTTTTAAGTCACTTGCTTTTTGAAATATTAAGTGCATATGTAAATACTGTTTAATTTTTATAATTATCATCAAGCAACTTACAATATCTGCTGCACAGCCTGATATAAATGGAAATTGACAACTTCCTCTGTTTCCCACCATGGTATTTCACACCATAACACTTAACTGCTTGTAGGTCTCTCAAAGTTATTTTTTTCAGTTATGAAAATATGAACATAAAAATGAAAATATGAATAAGTGGCAACTGTGATTAATGTCTCCACTGCTTAACTTTCCAGATTAATCATCTTTGTGTCATTTTGTTAATAAGGCATCCCCTTTTCGAATACTGCATATCATTAGCTGGTAGGTCACTTAGTAAAAGAAGCCATACCCAAAAATGATTTGAATACCCTAAGGAGCTATGGTTGTTAACTGGAAATATACGAAAAAAGGCACTATAGGCTTGAATGGGTGACGGTGTGTGTGTGTGTGTGTGTGTGTGTGTGTGTGTGTGTGTGTGTGTGTGTGTGTGTGTGTGTGTGTGCATGCATGGGTGTGTGTGTGTGTGTGTGTGTGTGCATGCATGGGTGTGTGTGTGTGTGTGTGTGTGTGTGTGTGTGTGTGTGTGTGTGTGTGTGTGTGTGTGTGTGTGTGTGTGTGTGTGTGTGTGTGTGTGTGTGTGTGTGTATATGCACATGCATGGGTGTGTGTGTGTGTGTGTGTGTGTGTGTGTGTGTGTGTGTGTGTGTGTGTGTGTGTGTGAGGGGGGTATCACCCCTCCCACAGAAAAATACTTGTTTTAAAAATCTGATCAAATGCATTTTTCACCTTGTTTTGTCAAACTTATATTCAATGCTAGGTTGTATGTCTCTGAACTAGGTAGCCTTACTAAAAAAAGAAAATGGACATGAAGTAATAGCAAACCATCTGCTTTTTGCATCAAATTATCATCAAGTAATTTGCATCAGGTTGGTGTTGATCATTTGGAATTGAAATTCAAGATCTGCCCTGATGATGTCACAATGGAGGTAAAGTATAGCTATCAGTGCCAGACACTATATCAGTGATGCAACACCATGTGATACATGCTATGACAGCTGCTAATAATCAGATTAAAAAACAGTCATGAATCTCAGTGCCTGTGCTTGCTGCAGTTCATGCACAACTAAGAGCTGCTCATAGTTGTTTCCACAGGGTCAGCTTTAATACTGCATGCATGATGTGTATGTATTCCATGGTCTTGCATGCAGTATTAGGTCTCTAAACATGGAGTGGCTTTCTGTGGAGCTGTAATACTAAAGCAGAGCTTTCATTATTTACATAATGTAGATTTGAATTGCGCAATGTGTGCGAAGGAGACAATTCACAGAGAACACAGTCGCACAAGCACTTTCCCCCTGCCCTTTACTTGTAGAATCCTGTCATGCTTAGCAACAGCTTCACTTATCTGTAAGAAATGGAAACGCAAGCAGTTCAGCTGCAGATCAGATAATGTCTTCAGTAGTGAGTATGGTGTACAGGTGGAGATGTTGTCTTACCTCATAACGCCACTAACCTCTGTGAGAAACACCTTTAATGTGACGTTTTTATACTGGAGTTAACCATCAGTCTAAGTACTGCAGCATATCAAATGTGAATTCCATTTCAATCCTTACTTGGCCCAGTGTGTCCCAAAGCCTTGTTTTGGGAACTGGACATGGAGTTATGGTATAGATACTACCCCAAAACCCCATCTGTCTGCCTCATTCCAATAATATAAAATTAGACAATGTCTTATAACAAGCAAATTGTTTCTTATCATCATTTATTTTGTCAAGTCACTGTTGTGAAATTAATAATCTGGTTCTCGTATACGTAGTTACTAACCAAAAAGAAAAGAAAAGAAAAAAAAGATAAGCTGCATTGTACATTCATGCATGTTTAATGTTTATAACATTTCATTGGTGCTTTTCTGTAAACATTACTTTCAGTGTGAAACAAGAACCTCCAGTTTTTTCTGATTCCCTATAGGGCTGTAGAGGAGAGAGTAGCTCTGTGGCCCCGCAGGTCAAGCATCGGAAATCAGCACATTTTTTTGCAAACATTTAATGATGTTTCCACTGTTAATTGAAGTCAACTGCTTAGTCACTATTTTTTTTTTTAGAATGAGCAGAGCATGCAAGGAATCAAAATGATTTTCTTCTGTTTCCTTAAGCTGTTTATCGAATTCAACTGAAGTAAATCTGAGATGCATTCCCCTAGAAGACCAACTTCTGCTTGCATTCCAGCTCTGTAAGTACTTGTCCCTGGGCCTTTCCAACAGCAGTCTAACAAGCAGAGCAATGTTGTACGCAGGTTTAAAAAATAAACAGCAGTGTGAAACCTCAAAGGATTTTCCTGAAGCATTCAGATGAAACTTCAAGCAGGCTATAAAGCTGTTATTTTGGCATTTTTCCTTGCTTTCAGGTAGACTTATTTTGTTTTTCAAATCATTAATTTTTGAAAGTCGCAGTTCTGTAGAAGCACTTGTGAGCAACAATTTCTTTGTGAGAAATTGCAACAGGTACCACAAACATATGCTATTATTTTTTTTCATCCATTGAGGTATTCTTCCTTACCTGCCCTTTTCTCCATATTTTAGTAATGCACATAACAATCAAACGATAGTATATTAAGATTTTAAATCTATGAAAACAAAATGCTACATAATAGCACTTAAAACACACCAGTACCTAACACAAATGGGAGATAATTATTTAGTCTTCCATCTGCATGACTTCAAAGATATTACTATATATGTGCACCTTTGCATTACACTGAATTATTCTAATGGCAGGAATATACAATATGTCTATTTAGTCTGCCCTTTAAGAGCATCAACAGTCTGCCTCCCCTCTGTTTCTACTTTTCATGTTTCCTTCACCCTCTTATCTTGACTTCGGTCCTCTTGAATGATGCAGATGAGTCCATTTCCACAACCCAGTATGGTAATCTACTCCGTGTTTCCTCAACCCTATCCCTGAAGAACTATGACTGCAGATTTGTTGTCTATGCCCGCATCTCCTGTCATTCCTGTACTAGTTGACCTATTTCATTCATAAACAACCTATACCCTGTCATATCCATGTCTCACCCTCTTGTAACTTCTTCATGTTTCTGTAATACAAGCAATACCAGCCTTCCTTTCCTACATCAGTGCATGGAGCTTCCCATCATCCATGGTATATTCCTTCCATTATACAGTAATGCTACCCAATAGTGGTTCATGTCTCTGTTTGTTAGTTGCATTCTCAGCCTGTTTCACTCTCTGCCGATTGTCTGACCACCTGCTTTCTTCTGTTTCTGAGATCTCTCTCTCCCATCCATCATAGTTTAAAGGTACAGATATGTTGGTGTAACTTCTAAACCCAACTTTGAGCACTGCTGTCCTTTCTTGGTTAACATGGACCCTGTCTGTATTTTGGAGGTGGACACCCTGCCACACATCCCATATCTGCCTAACACTTTAATGTATTTTCCTAGCACACTGCCACTCACAGCAATTAGACTCCCTACTGTTGTCATTCTTCATGATGCTGGTTGCTTGACCAATTTCTACTTTCTGACAAATCTTTTTTTTTTAGGCTAGCGTACTACTGAATTCAGATCTATGGCTTCCAGTATGCCTTCTTCCATCCAAAAGGTTACTCCATTTATAGGCACATCACATATCCTTATAACAGACAAGTTCTGACTCTCCATATGAGAACACTATCTTACTATCATCTCACCCCATGTTTGACAGAAGAGTGGAAAATCTGAGGTCATCATACTGCAGCCAAGTTGGGCTTTACTTGAGTGACCTTATGTACTATATGTCAGCATCACGTAGTAGAGGATAGCACCTACAATTATGTGTGGCTAGGAGAATTCTCACCTTCCTCCTAAGTTGGGATGCCAGCCTAATCTATTCCACATATCTTGTCTCCAGCTTCTGGTCTATATCCGAGTCATCAGCTGGCTGCAAGTTATAGTCCACTAAAGCATTATATCAACCCAATCCCTCTCATCAAAGATAAGGGGGAACACAGCCTTGTCATTCTTCTTTTCCCAATTCAACTCCACCAGGTGCCCAAGATGCTAATCAACATGGACCATGTGAGATTGCTGTCTAGACTTTATCACTGTATGTCAATAGAGTTGATTTACTTCAAAGAATGCTACATATAGCCTCCTCTGCTGGCATCAGTCTGACAACCCCTGTTCCTTCTTGCTACCACATCAGCCATCTACTCTTTTATGACACTGATCCCTAATTGCGACACTTCATGCATCAGACCCTCCCCTCCAATATGGTGGCCGTCTCACTCATTTCTTTCCATTTCTTACTAAGTGCAAGATCCAAGACTGGCCTTATTGCATTCTGAAGTCCTTCACTTCCCTTAAGACTCTTTATCACCATTTGTGACTACCTTAAGTTACCAATATTATTTCACTATACTCACACTGCCTCCCCATTCCAGTTTCACCTCATAGTGCAAGTTATTATACTTCACATCTGCAGCCTTTCTCCATCCGTGTGAACTTCCCTCCACCTCACTCTTCCTGCTGGCTGCCTCCCTTTTGATGGTGTATACGTTCCATTCCTGTTGTTCTTGTACTCTTCCTGTAAGCTCTAGCAATTGTGTTCATTATTGGTTCTCACTCCTATTATTGTTATCAGTTCCCTCCTTCTCTTGCTTGGCTTCTACTCTCACCTTTATCTCCATTTCTTGTTTATTAACCTACAACTCTATCTATAGTTTTATATATATATATTATACACCACTTTCATGCCCCTTCCCATCTATCCCTAGTCATTTCTTCCTTCTGTCTCTACTATCTATAATTAGACATGAACACCATCTGTTCAGCATGGTATATGCCTTCCTTAGGCCTTATTCACCACCTTTCAGCCTCCCTTTGTCCCTTACTCCACAATCTGATCCTCTTTTGGCCATTTCTTCTGTCTTACCTTTTCCATCTTTCTAAGTTTCCCACTTTTTTCATTTTTCTTGCTCGTCTCTTTCTTATGTTCCATCCTGCATGGGCATTATTTGTTCTGCCTATTCAAAGGTGTTAAAAAACAACAATATAAAAAGATCAAACAAGCAAAAAAAAAAAATCAGTATTTTCACAGGAGAACAAGCTCCGCTGCACCCCCACCCCCTGCTAATTATATATACCAACACTGAGATCATACTACAATGGGAAAAGGAAAAATTCACAGACCCAACTGGACTGAAAAGCTGCTGGCAGGCAAAAAATCAGCTGAACACAGCATTTGTTCCCATGAGTGTTTGCTAATAGCTATTACACACACACACACACACACACACACACACACACACACACACACACATAAACACACACAAACACACACGCACACACACACAAAAACACACACACACATATCTATATCTGTACGTCTCTATCTGTATATATATATATGTATGGGTCCCTATCAGCTAATTAAGTTTTCAGAAGCTCAAAATTCATATGGATGAGACCATGTGATTAAGTTTTTTAAAAACTCAAAGCTTTTGAATGGAGATCGTGACACAGTGAGGATCAGGAATTGTACCCTTTTCCTCACTGTATTGCAATCTCAGTGTTGGTATATATAATTTGCAAGGGGTGTGGGGGGTGCAGACCTCCACATCGGTTGCTCACCTGCAAAAATGTAAAAAAAGATAGAGTTTCATGGTTTTTTTTTTTTTGATGTTTGAGTTTTTGTTAACTTGATCATATGGTCTTGACCACATGAATTTTTTTGAGTTTCTGTAAATTGAATCATCTGACATAGACCAATATATCTATATCTACATCTAATTATATATATATATATATATATATATATATATATATATATATATATATATATATATATATATATATATATATATGTATATACCAAATATATCAAGAAAAAGAGACCCCCACCTATACATCTAGCCTTTCTCCTATACTTATTTCCACCTACTGTTAGCTTGTGAGATGGGATTCATTTTGCAGTATAAATGTTTTCAGCACTGATACAGAGGCACCAAGCACAACAGGGGAGGAGGCATACATCCATAACTTTAACTTGTTTTTTAAATGTATTTGTAATGTTCATATGAACTTTTTATTGTTTTTCTTCTACACAACATAGAATAATCAGATTTTCACTCTGAACATTTTTATGTAAATGTGACTTCTGTGGTTCGGGTGCATATCTCCATGTTGTTGGATATCAACAGCACCTTTTTCAGCAACCTTTCTATCATTGATTAATAGGGGAAGGTGGTTTAGGTAAGCATAGTTATACTCCAGGTTGTCTTTATTCTTTTTTTTTATAATTCCATTTGGAGGTTGAGTTAGATGTATACTGAATTGTTTCTCTTAACGCAGTTTCTGGCACACTTTCTGTGCCAGCAGCCTTTTTGTTGCATCTTAGAGATACCTCACAAGCTGATGTTTCCATTGTTGTAATATCATGGAATTCTGTTGTTAGTTGTGTGTTAAATGTATTTCTCCGATGTTGACAGATGAGATGATTTTGCTTCATGACTTTGAGCTACACAGACTCTATCCCATGCACATGTTTCCTTCACTTAAAAGATTAGTCACAAAATCTCTTCTCAGCTAGATGGCAGAATCTGAAGAAGCATATCTCTTCAACACTGAAGAAGCTTCTCACTTAAGCACTTACAGATACAGATTATTCTGAAGAGTTTTAAGTCAGATTACCATATACTCTAAAACACCATTTTTAATGCCAGTGACTTTGACATTTTTTTCAGAATGCTGATCCCAAAAAGCTGATTTACTATTTTGTGCTGATCAGAACAATGTCAAACCTAAATCCTCAAACTAAACTACTCATTCACTGTAGTGTAGTTGATTGATTTTGGTTCGATATTCTGCCAACTTGAAAACTGCAAATCGACTACATACTGGTTGACTGATGCAGTTTCCAAGTTTTGATTGTAAACTATAAATATATATATATATATATATATATATATATATATATATATATATATATATATATCTATATATACCACACAAATAATGTACATAATATATATATATATATATATATATATATATATATACCACACAAATAATGTACATAATATATATATATATATATATATATATATATATATATATATATATTTTGATTGACATGAATCTAACTATATATATCACAAATTCATGTCAATCAAATATATATATATATATATATATATATATATATATATATATATATATGTGTGTGTGTGTGTGTGTGTGTGTGTGTGTGTGTGTGTGTGTGTGTGTGTGTGTGTGTGTGTGTGTGTGTGTGTGTGTGTGTGTGTGTGTGTGTGTGTGTGTGTGTGTGTGTGTGTGTGTGTGTGTGCGTCTCTGCATATATTTTTTCTTTAAAAAAGGGGGATTACATAATATTCTCACAATAACAGTTTGATTTGCATCAAGCTAAAAGTATGGACTAGTGACTTGGAGTCAAGTAGATATGACTGATGGCTGAGGATTTCTGTAACAAGTTTTATGTGTGAATGCTTTGTGAAGGACAGTTTGCATAATCAAATAGTAGTGTAATATGCTTGACTGATGGTTAGTAAAATGGTTTCAGTGGTGTTCTCAACAGGAAGTACTATGCATAATGAAAGAACTTATGCATGGCAACAATCCTAGTTTAAATAGATAGTGCTGCTGTATTTTAGTGTTTGATTGCCTAAAAAAGAATTTCAGATGTAAATGGAGGCCAAGTAACAGTATGAAGTTAATGATAATAGAGTTATAGAAAACTTGTGATTTGTCTATTTGTATACACGTTCAATGTTTTCTTTATTTGTAAACCTTATTGTATGGAAGATTAATTGACAGTGGAAGTGTAATCTTGGAATATACCCCCTATTTTGCTTTTTTCTTTTTATTTTACCTCCTTGTAATTTACTTGAAATTAGTTTAATAGTCACGTCATTTACCTTCTACTTTTTTATTGTTGTAAAGCTCAGAGATATTATTGAGCTGTTCCCTATTACCAAAGGTGCACAAGTGTGCCTTTTACTTCAGTCTGCTTGCTATGTGACTCTGAACAAGTCACTTAACTAGGCAGTGCTCCAGGACTGACTCTTAACAAATACAAATAACTTTAAGCCCTAAATGAGTGAGCATAGAATTAATTAACATTAAATCAAAAAGACCATAGAGTATGAACACTGGTCTTCCTATTGGATTAATGAAAAACTCAAAGTGGACCATATCAGTCTATGACTGTAAGACTGTGTTAGAAGCAAATTTAGTATTTTGTGTTATATTTAGAAGACAGTCCCATAAGTGTATTACTAAGCATCTTCTCTAAGATCTGAAATGCACCTAGATGGAGTATAGAGTCTGCTAGATGTGGATATGTTTTTGAGAATATCTGAAATAACTTATTACTTGATGTTATACTAATAGTGACATCCAGTAAAGTCCTTTATTTTACGGATGAATGCGCTTATCTATTTGCTTATTATTTTGGTTGTATTGCCTTTGGAGTTAAACATTTAGTGTTTTGTATTAATTAAACACTTTTAAATCATACATCTCTAGAGCTATGGTCTCATTTTATTTTTTAGTTTGTGTTTGGACTGTTTTGGGGTGGATAACGTGTTTTCTACATCTGAAGATAGTATATGAATGTTGTCATTAGAAGACTAAGCTGAAAGTAAACTGTCAGGTGTAAGCCAGGCATTATCCATATATTTTATTGATTCTTGGGTAATTCATCTCTGTATGTTTATCTGTGCATATAATTTTGTCTATCAGTAAACCACTTTCCTAATGTGTTATATTTCTCCAGGAGATGCTGATTTTCAAGGTCTTAAAATAAGGCTATTTCACCTCAAAAAAAGAAACTTCCTAGTCAAGAAAACTTATATGACCTAAGAAACACACAAGGTGATGTTTTTTCCTTGACTTACCCTCTTTTCAAATCCACATTGGGTGAAAGCTTTTCCTAGAACGCAACCAGCAACCTGGAATTAACTGCTTAATGAAATTAAAAAACTAAGAGTGCGGTCAGTATTTCAAAAAAGCCCATAAACACCACATTTTTACTGAATCCTCTTGTAGCTGTTATCCTAATCATGGTTAATATCTGTTTCATTTTTCCATTAGTATGACTTGACTTCCATTGTATACTGATGAATTAATCTCCCTCACTGTGCCTTATACTGCTCTTTATTCACTCCAACCAAAGTAAATACTGATAATGTAGCTTGTTTGTTTAAAACTAGTCTCCGTACGGACTGATTGTATAATGATCTACAAGCCCAGGTCATAACTGAAAATGGTAAAGGACCAGTCCACCCACCCTTTCATCAAATGATAAACAAAAAATGCCATCTGTTGCTTTCTGTTAAATTATATATTTAAAATGATAGGTAGAGGACTTGGGTGTTTGAAAGTTAATTTGCTGCCAAGGTAATGAAAATGATGTGAATTATGTTAAAGTCTGGATTTATCACTTTTATATTTGCATTATTAAGTCATCCGCCAAAGTTTGAAGGATTTATTTGGATCCATTTTGTCTGATCTTCTCTAAGGGTGTTTGATAGCTAGAATGGAATGCTGTACATTTTGCAAAATATGGTGCACCTGTTTCATTCAGTTTCCAGGAGTAAAAGCACAAGATGCATATTTTGCGCTGAATGATGTCATATGAGTAATTGTAGAGTCACAGATTTACTCTGAAGAAAGTACTAATTCAGAAGAAAGTGACACGAAGAAGGTTATACAGGATCATTATTTGTTGAGTAGGGCACCTGTGGTTTAGTAGCTGTTTGAGAGGGATATCAGGCATTCAAGAGGGGAATAGAAAAGATATGATACTGTCTAAGTTGTTAAGAACAGCAAAGGAATGAAAGAAATAACAATCTACACATTGGAATGAAACGGCAAGGCTTGAAATGACCTCCTAGTAACCTCCTATAGTCCTATGATCCTTTAAAATAGTTTTAAATGAGTACGGATTTATGGAGTGTTGTGAATGACACATGCATTCTTTGTGACTAATGTGGAAAATGGAGAAGAAAATTATTTAAAATGTTAAAAGGGAATCGTACGTTTCTTCTACAGAATGGTGTACAGAGGTACCTATACTGTGATGGTCATGTCAAAGGAAAAACAGCCAGTAATGTCAAACAGAATCATTAAGAAGAATGGAAAGATAAAGGAGATATTAAATATGATTACTTTTTTCCTAGCTATTTACTGGGACCAGATAAGAGACTGAGAAAGGCAAGTAGTAAGGGAACGCAGAAGGGAATGACTCCATTTGTATTCAACTAGGGCGTGTCTTTAGACATATTTTACTAACTAGATATAGCAGGCAGAGAGTAAGCAGTATGGTGCTACAGATGGTATGGGAGTAGGCCATGGTGTTGAGCAATATGTATTTATAGGGGTCTACCTTGTTTTATCAAAGTTTCAAAACTTCCAAACCCATATGACTGAGACCATACGATCGAAGTTTTGAAACTTCAAACACTTTGAATTGAGATCGCCATACAGCGCGGAATGGGAGATTTACTGTTTTCCTCACTGTAGTGTGATCTCAGAGTTGGTATGTTTAAGTAGCAGTGGGTGTTGGGGGTTCAGGGGGGCTTGCCCCCCTGCAAAAATGTAAAGGTAAAGTTTTTTGGTTTTCTTTAGTGTTTTTGTTGTGTTTTCAAAGTTTCAAAACTTTGATCATATGGTCTCAGCCATATGGCTTTCGAAGGTTTGAAACTTCGATGAAACAACATAGACCCATTTACAGATATATATCTATATCTATCTATAAATATCTATATATATATATATATATATATATATATATATATATATATATATATATATATATATATATATGTATATAAAGGGACTTGTACTTTGTGGATATAGAAAATACTACAGTCCTTGTTAACTGCAATGACACTAACATTCTAAAAAAAGTAATGTTTGTACAAGCATTGCATATTTATATCTAAGGAGATCATTATGAAAACAGTCGACAGGTATGAATTCCATTTTCATCTAAATATATTACCACTGACTTCATGTACCATGAATACACTAGGCAGGTCCATTCTGATTCATTGTGCACATCACAATATGAGGGTGCCTAGGGGTTTGTTTCCCTGCATAAAAGGTTTAAACCTTTTTCATGGATTTGTTTCAATGCATCATGGTTATTTATTTGCACATGTGTGATGATATATCAATGTTTGCTTTGTCAATCTTTTTCTGTAGTAACCATTTGGATAGTTTGATTAAATTAAATGTACCTAAACACACACACACACACACACACACACACACACACACACACACACACACACACACACACACACACACACACACACACACGCACAAGCATTCACGCACACACACGTGACACACATGTGACACAAACGCAACACACACATGCGACACACACACACATGACACACCAGAGACAGGACTTTCATATTTTTTTTGAAAAGTGACAGGAAATTAAAATAGACCATCACATATTTAAAAAGCTGTCTTTTTTTACTTTGGCAGAGGGAGTAAGTGGTATCTAACAGTATACCCCTACAAATCTTGTACAATGAAATATGTGTCCTTCCACAGATTCTCCATTAACTTATTAATTTTGTACATGGCATAGCTACCAAACTGTAATTTATTTTCCTAAAGTAGTCATTAGAGACTCTAATACTTTAATCTGGTTTAAGAACTACACTATGACTCTGTTCCAGTTATATGCTGACTCCTCACTCACATCTAATTTGAACTTTATTTAAACATTTTCAGTTATTGGCTCTTTTTCTTATTCTTGTACACTGTACAGTCTTAGAATAACCTTCATTCCAGATGATGTCTCTTTGCTAATGCTTCTCCCAGGCATTTCTGAAAATGCTGTTTTATTTCTTAAGCAAAATGTTTTCACGTCCCGCTTTTGTACTCTTGACAAGTATCCTGTAGCTCTACTTTGCATAGAAATTCCATCATCTCTTGTGTATGAACTTCAGCTTGAAAGCCTATTGCTGAATTTTCATCTTCTTTCCATGGCTTCAGTAGGTCAATACGAATGTTTTTATCTCCCTCTCTTTTTCTATCTCTCTCACCTGTTCTTTTCTGACCTTGTAGTCCACTTTATTTATTCTTTCAGTAATCCCATATGGTCTCTTCCACTAAGCTACAAGCTATGCTGTATGGAGGGCACCAGCACTAATATCTGCCTCCCTAGGTAAAATTTTACAAGTAGGGAATTGCTATTATAAACCTGTTGTATTTCCTGTATGTCCTCCTTTACTATGGGCATAAGCTAATTTAATCTACCCTGCAAGCTAACATACTATTCTGTCACATTTTAAATGGTGTCTTCCCTTCTTCTCAAGTTTCCTTAGCAATGGCAAGGAGACATCTCACAGTGTCACTTCTATGACTGCAAACAGTAAATAGAGTAACAGCTAGTTCCAGTATTTACCACCCGCAGGAGTAGCTTTTCTGAGCATGGATTTTGGTGATTTATTAAAATTCTCTACTAATCCTTCAGTCTGTTGATAATAAACTGATGTCTTCAACCATCTGACTTTAAAGCAATAGCATAACGTTATGCTCCAAAAAGTAATTTTTTAGGGTTACCACCTCTGGAGAATAACCATACTAGTTTTCTGACAACAGACTTAGCTGTGCATAATGGCATTACTTCTGGAAATTTGGCAACATAATAGTCATTACTCGAATGCACTGACATCCTTTGCTAGAGTTTACTAGTGACCCCACAATTTCTACAGTAGTACATTCAGGTAAGTTCCTAGGTACTTACTAGGCTATTGATGCTTGAGGATGCTTAGAAACCTAACAATGTATTGTCAAGATGTTTTTAGCCCTTATATGTTAAGTATAAATAACCCAGAGCCAGGCAGACAACTACATGTTACTCCTATCCATAAGTGACAAAGGTGCCAAACCAAGGGTGAACTTGTATTTTTCCATCAGTTATTACAGACTGCAATAGAATAAAATAAGAGATGTACTTTGCTTTATGAGGAGAGAGAGACAATTTCAGACAAGTAGAATTCTCTACATATCTATCTCTCCAACAGGTTCTATTTATGTCGCGGATGAGATTCAGATATCTTGGGCAGGCGATTATGCCACTCATGAACTTGCAGATGTGCAGTAGGTTTGAAAGGATATGATTGGTGGATGGTCCATAAGCAGAGATCACTCCTCAGGAGCCTGGACGATACTATGAAGAGGGACCGGTCTTTGAGATGGTCAGTTTACTTTTTATTATTTAATCTCTTGACTTTGTTGGTGGGACAGAGTGCTAGTTCAAATGTGTCAGATGTTTAGACAGAAACATACCAAAGAGGGTATTGTGCTCAGTGATCTGTCTAATAAATGCTAAACACAGTGAAATGATCACATTACTAGACTTGGATGCCATACCCAATGAAAAAGGATGTTCTTACAGTAGTGGATTCATGGTGATTGAAGGACAGCTCGTTGTTTATGAAGATTCCCAGGTCCCTACCTACTAGATCAGTCTTCAAGGGTGTATTGTCAATGCAATAGTTACAGGGTATGTCATGCCTGCTGAAGGACAATATTATATATTTTTTGGCATTTCATTTTAGGCCCTTGTTTTGACACCAGCTATTTGTTTGGGAAGGGACCTCCTGGAGGATCTTGGTGCTTCTGAAGAGTTTATGAATGCACCAAGTAACACTTTACATTAACTTTGTTCTCCAAAAATCAATGCAAAGAGCAGTGGCCTGAGGATTGAACCCATAGTCATACCACTGCTAGTAGGTCTTCTAGAGGAGCTATAGCCATTATATTACACTATAACTTCCTGGATTCTATTAATGAGCCAGTTTGGTATCCAATGAGTTATATAGGGATCTAAATTTAACTGGGTGCATTTATCAATTATTCCTGAGTGTGGTATGGTGCCAAACAAATTTGGGAGGTCTAGATATGCAATGTGTACCATAAATGCCATTGTGAAGTTTGGATATGTGATGTGTACCAATTTTCCCTCATCCATTGCTTCAGTAACTTTCTTGATGAAGTAAGCCAGGTTAAATAGGCAGGATCTGCCTTTGACAAAACCAAAATTGCTTTGGCAAAGACTTTGTAGGTTACCTATGTCCTTATTTTTTAATATCATTGATTGTTTCCTTGGCCTTACTGATGACATTTGTCAGACTTTTGGGTCTATAATTACCTCGGTGCATTGAAGACCCATCTTTGTGCATGACTGTTCCAGTCCTCCACTCTTCCTGTACAAAGCCTCTTTACGGGCTGATGTTGAATACCCCCTGTATGAGATTTGACAGGTCCTGTTTTATACTGGCCAGTAGGCATCGTATTATGTTATCTGGCCCCACAGAAGTAGTGTTCTTCGCCTTGGATAGTGCTTTGAGGACTTAATGTTGGGAGATTTGAGCAGCAAGTGTACATGCTCATATGTGATCTGGGAATGTGGGGCAATGAAGTTAGAACTAAATTTATTTCTAAGTAGATTGGCTATGTCCCCTGAGTTTGAGTATGTGATACCATTTACCATTAGCTCTGTGCAGTGCTAAGTCCAGCATTCTCTAGACGTACATGGAATGGTACTTGAAGTTCCCTAGGAGAATGTTGGTTGGCTGAATACTAATGGTCCTGAACCAGGTCACTGTGGAGATCCATATATCAATACATTCCAGGGTAAGAAGTGCCTGTGAGAAGTGTTTTTTTTTTTTTGTTAAGGCTCCTATCATTGAACAGAAGTACCTTTATGGTGTTTAAATTCTGATGTCAACTAAAAAAAACACAGTATGGAGTCAGACAAGGTCTTTGCCAATATTTAAAAACCTTGGGGAGGACAGATACAAGCCATGAATGGCAAAGCTATTAGGACTGTCTGCTATCACCTCTCAGGCAGACATGTATTGGATCCCATTCGAATGAAATTAGAAACTAAGCCAATTACTGAAGTCAATTATATTTTGTTTGTATTGAGGCATCATTCTCACTGAAGGTAAAATGCTGCACAAGGCTAGTATCATACCTGCTGTGGGCACATATATGCTCTATCATATCTTTTTTCATATAGTCCAGGGAGGTATGTCTCAAGTCATTTACATCCTCATGCACTATGACTGTGCCCTTGGTGCAATGACGTGAGTGCATGTACCCTGTGGTGAATGCTGGCACCTGATAGGTAACTGAACATGATCCCCTCTATGCACAACATGGTGAGTGGCACTTCAGTGTCTCCCTATGGAGTCACTGATAACTAGAATATTGGATTGTATACAGATTGGCCTTTTGAGCTTTTAACATGGATGTATGTTTCATGGTGGGTGCTGTCATTGCTTTGTGTTTGTGAGGTTACTAAGGGTACTTGTCTCTTAGGTTACATTTAGGATGTCTTTGTGATTTAACTAGGCTGCTTTAAATAGGCTCTGCTTACATAGGTATATGTGTTTGATCTGAGCTGTGTCTGGTCATTTAGTATGGTGTTGTTTAATACTGACAACCTGCTTCTTATTAGTAGTGACTTAGTGGGGGTGCTTTGCCTTCAGTAACATTATATAACTACCCCTCTCACACACTGTTACTTTGTTTAAAAACACGTGTTTTTCAGTAAGCATAAGGCAATTGCTACTTTGTCTCAGAGTGCCTATTTCAACCAAGCTATATAAAGGGACATTTGGAAAGTTCATTGCTCCAGATACTTATCAGTGTGGCTAAAGGGGGGATAGCACATATGAGATTTGGTGTAGAGTTACTGGAGTGTTATCTGTCTAAAAGAATACACTAAGTCTACACAAGAAGACGCTACATCTCTTAGTACTAAACAGAGACTCTCTGTGTACCATTATTTCAGCTCATAGTTGCGGTATTTGATTTGGGGTAAAGGTGTGAAAAGATAAGATTTAGTTTGATCACTAACAGCATGTAAATGGTAATTAATTTGTCTAGACTGGCTAAGAGTTTGGCTTTAGGCATGTAAAGATGTGCCACTTCTTAAACTCTGTGGTTTTATGCAGTTATAATTGTAAGGTGAAGTTAACTAATGTTCTCAAGTGAGAATTTGTAAATGAAAGTGCCGGCATCTGTCAACTATAGCATTGTGTAAAGCTGTGGAGTGCTGCACACCACTGTTAAACCAAGTAGTTAAATGAAAAGAACTAATAGAAAAGCAACTAGCTCTCCAGACAGTGATGCCTACCACTTAAAAAAGCAGTAAATGATTTCCTACAATGAATAATCACTGCAAAAAGGAGTGGAAAGTTACAGGCAAAATAGTTTTACTAGCAGTATAGAAGTGCAATCTAATGAATTCCCAAGGGAAAAATACTCAGTCTAATACAATGGAAGATCTATTTAAACACACAAATAGCTTTTTGTAATTTTCTGTACTGATGTCTGTTTTGCACTGATTCATATTTCAGAGATCTCTTTAAGTTCACCTTCATTTCGTGTGTTGACATCTCTTATAGATTTGGATTTCTGTTTTGCTATCATTGAGGCATGCTTACAATAACAGAAATGATCACTCTTAATGCCTAACTACAACAAAAGTCTACCTGGTTTTATAACTTGTATCCCAGCTCTCTTCTGTAGTTATTGGTTCTTTATCTCTAAATGAATGATACTGCCTTGGTCTTCCCATATTATTTAAAATTAATGGGTATGCAAAGCTGATGTTCTACCTCTTTCTTGCTAAGTATATTAGTCTGCTATACTGGCTGCATAGAGTCTTCCTGCTCTCACATTTCCATGATCCTTAAAGTGAAGATAATAGTTTCCTAATATCACAGTTGGAGTCCAGTCAGAGACATTTGTTAACCAGGTTGGTCCAACTGAGCCAGAAGCCCATTTTCAGTGGAGACCCAAGGAGAAAAGCTCCAGTGTAAATACAAACAGTAAAGAACATGCATTTCAAAATTAGATACAAACAGTAATGAGCTTACAAATGAGTTTAACAATTTAATAAAGAAAAACGAAAAAAAAAAACCCCAAAGAAAAAACGATGGTACATATAGCAGAGAAAAGTAGTTGTAGAGGCAGAGAGAATCTGGTACAAGGTAGGTGTAAAAGAATGTTGCAAAAAAAAAAGAATAAGTATAGGCAGATGTTATTACAAGCATAGTAACACTATTCTATATGAGTGAGTACTTAAATACAATTGTTCTTATATGTTGTTGTTGACTCAGAGGTGATCTGTGCCTGACGTACAAGGCCATGTCCAATCCTGAATTAATGGACATGCTCCACCTCAGAAAATCCAAATCCATCAGAGCCACGAGAACAAGTGAATTAAACCTCAACACAGAAATAAATAGAACGTGCTGGAGGGACAGATTCATAACCCAGAGGCTCCCTACACTCTGGAACAGAATCCCAGTCCATGTTAGGCAGAGCCCCTCACTGACTCTATTCAAGAGAAATCTCGACGAGTGGATGGGAGATCGTAGGTTTACCCCGGGGGTCATCTCTGTGTCACTACTAAACAGAGGCATAGTAAACTAAACCCTAAAAGGGCGTAGTATTCTCATCCTAAGGGGTGGTGTAAGCCACATACACTCTGGCTAGGCTTATAAATGCCCTAGGGCAGATAACCTAGTACGAACCTATGAACCTATGAACCTATGTATCTTTCGGCTTTTCACGGTTAGGGGTCGCCACAGCAGAACTCCGGTCTGCTAATGATTGGCAGTAGATTTTTACGTACCGAGTTGCCAGCCCTAATGCACAACCTTCAACGAAGGTACAGCCATTCACGCATGTCTCCACACAGAAGATGCTTTAGCTGAAAATCGAACAGGACGACGTCTTACTGTGAGGCAACAATGCTACTGCAGCACCACCATCTCAGTATATACAATTGTTCTTATATAATATACTATATATAGTATATATACTAAAATATAATAGTTTTCTGGAACTTTCAGAATTTCTACTTGTGTAAGGAATACTTTATTTTTTCACAATGAATGCATGTTACCTCCAACATAGCATCCATGGGACCGGACAACATCCCAGGGTACGTTTTACATGAGCTTCAGAATGAACTGGCTCCCCACCTAAGCATAATGTTCAGTCATAGTTTCACATCAGGCTATGTGCTCAGTGAATGGTGCACAGCAACAGTTATCCCACTCCATAAGGGGGGAGCCACCACTGATCCTGGGAACTAGCGCCCTATTAGCCTAATGAGCCTAGTCTGCAAGGCCATGGAACATATCATCATGGAATTCATAAAAAAAGACATTGGTAACCTCTAAACACTGGACCCCACCCAGTTCAGCTTTGTGAAAGGCAGATCATGCCTTCTGAACCTGATTGACTTCTTTAAGGCAGTCACCAAAGCTGTAAACGAGAGTAAGGATGTTCACACAGCCTATCTTGACCTCGCCAAGCTTTTTGACATCATCCCCCATTCTGGAATTATAGCTAAACTCACTAAACTAGGTATAGATCCCTATGTTCCAAGATGGGTTACCAACTGGCTCACTGACAGAACCCGCATTGTAAAAGTTGCAGACTCCAAATCTGACTTCAAACCAGTGACAAGTGGAATACCACAGGGTTCAGTCCTGGGACCTCTCCTGTTTGGTATCAACTTCTCTGAAATACAGGCTAACACAGAAGACCTCTGGTTAACAAAGTTCACAGATGACTGCAAACTAGGAGCCATAGTCGAGTCCCCAAATGATGTCGACATCCTACAGAAGGGCCTCACTGAGACAGATGCCTGGTGTCAGAGGCATGGCCTCAAGCTCAATGCCAAAAAGTGCATTGTCATCCCCTTTGGTAAAAACTCTGTACCCATGAATTACCAAATAAATGGCAGTCTACTTAATGCTGAATTTGTGATGAGACCTTTTGACCCAGGTGGACAGTAGTCTCTCCTTTGATTATCACATCACCACAGTAGTCAGAAAATCCTTCTATGTGGTACACTTCATCACAAAAGGATTCTCATCCAGGAAAAAAGAGGTCATTGTTCCCCTCAACTCAGCATTCATTAGACCCATTATAGAGTACAACGCCCCTTTTGGAATGTACTTCACAAGACATCTACAGCAGCTGGAAAGTTCACAGAAGTACCTCACAAAGAGGATCACTGGCCTCAAAGAGTTGCCCTACACTGACCGTCTCAAAAAACTCCAGCTGTACTCTGTAGTATATCGCCTACTCCAAGGAGATCTTTGCCTAACATATTTAGCTATGTTAAACCCAGAGCTGTTGGACATGCTACACCTAAAGAAATCCCAATCCCTCCGAGCTACATGCTCTAGGGACCTAAACCTTGTCACCATAATAAACAGTACGAGCACGCCAACCGGTTTGGAGCTGGATATATTTTTATATCCTATGTGTACTTTTCTAATAAAATACTTTTGGAACATTCCTTGCTGGCCGTTGTGTGGTTACCATAATAAACAGGACATGATGGAGGGATAGATTCCTGTCCCAGAGACTTCCTATAGTCTGGAACAAGCTACCCATCTATGTCAAGCAAAGTTCCTCATTAGCACGCTTCAAGAAAAAGAGTGGCGTACAGCAACAGTGGTCCCTCTCCACAAAGGTGGTGCCTCAACGGATCCTGGAAACTATCGCCCCATAAGCCTGACTAGCTTGGTCTGCAAAGCTATGGAAAGGATCATCATGGACCTCATAAATAAAGATATTGGGGACCTACAGACACTGGATCCTACCCAGTTTGGCTTTGTTAAGGGCAGATCCTGCCTCTTAAACCTGGTCGATTTCTTTGAAACAGTCACCAAGGCCATTGACGAGGGGAAGGTGGTCCACACAGCCTACCTGGACCTCGCAAAAGCCTTCGATACAATACCCACTCGGGCATTATAGATAAGCTCACCAGCTTAAATATAAACCCCTATGTCACTAGATGGGTTGCAAACTGGCTCAAGGACAGAACCCACATGGTTAGAATTGCTGGAGCCATGTCAGACTCCAAACCAGTTACAAGTGGCGTCCCACAAGGCTCAGTCCTGGGACCTCTCTTGTTCGGTATATATTTCTCGGCGGTACAGGCCAACACAGAAGGACTGTGGCTGACCAAGTTCGCAGATGACTGCAAACTGGGCACCATAATCAACTCTCCAGCCGACACAAGCATCCTCCAAAAGGGCCTCATAGAAACAGACAACTGGTGCCAGAGCCATGGCCTCAAGCTAAATGCCAAAAAGTGTATAGTCATCCCCTTTGGCAAAAACAAAGTGCCCACAAATTACCACATAGGTGGTAATCCATTAAGTACAGAAGAAGTCATTAGGGACCTGGGGACCCAAGTTGATAGCAATCTCTCATTTGACAACCACGTGGCCAAAGTGGTTAGAAAAACATTTTATATAGCCCACCTAATCATGAAGGGATTCACATCTAGATCAGGGGAGGTCATCGCACCTCTTTACTCATCCCTCATCAGGCCCATAATTGAGTACAATGCCCGTTTTGGGATGTACCTTACCAGACACCTGCAGCAACTGGAAAGACCCCAAAAGTACCTCACCAAGAGGATCAAAGGGCTCAAACAGATGCCATATGCTGCCTGGTTAAATAAACTCCAGCTCTACTCAGTTCCATACCACCTGCTCAGAGGCGATCTGTGCCTGACGTATAAAGCCATGTCCAACCCAGAATTAATGGACATGCTGCACCTCAGAAAATCAAAATCCCATCAAGCTACGCTTTTCGAGAGACTTGAACCTCAGCACTGAAATAAATAGGACATGCTGGAGGGACAGATTTATAACCCAGAGGCTCCCTTCACTCTGGAATAAAATCCCAGTCCAGATTAGGCAGAGTCCCACATTGACTCTCTTCAAGAGGAATCTTGATGAGTGGATGGGAGATCGTAGGTTTACCCCGGCTGCTATCACTTCTGTTTCACTGTTAGACAGAGGCACAGTATACTAACCTCAAAAAAAGGCATAGCAAAATTAATTTAAAATGGGTGGCGAAAGCCAAACACACTCTGGCTAGGCTTATAAATGCCCTAGGGCAGATAGCGTAGTATGAACCTATGAACCTATGAACCTATGAGTGGATGGGAAATAGGAAATACACTCCGGGGATCACTACTGTGGCTCTGCTCGACAAGGGCACAGGAAATTAACTTTCTTGGGTGGCGTAAGCCAAGGAACCTTGTTGGCTAGGCTTACTTAGGCCCTTGGGCCAGTAGCCTAGTACCTACCTATGAACCTGTGAATCTATGGTATTAATTTTAGACTTAGACAATAGGGGACAATTGACAAGGGTAATCTAAAAATATAGTTCACTTATCTATAGTTCTATTATATAACTGTGACCTATTTGAGGTTTTACTGCACTCCATCAGAATAGCTTCATTTAAATGCTGCATTTCAGTTCTTACATTTCTCCTAGTTGCATTCTGTTCAATATTAGAAGACCAGAGCTTACTAATGTGACCCCTTCCCACTACATTTGAAATAAAATGACACTTTACTTGCTGATTTTTTTCACAGAAGATTGCACCATTCTTAAAGCAGTTTTAAGTTTATATGTAACATTCTAATAAAGTTGCTAGTTAGAATTCTGATGATTAATTTGTAATGCCCATTTTATTGTATTGCTAGGCAAAGCTCATTTAAACTATCGATTGCAAAATTTTCAACATCTTCAATTTGCTTTTAATATCAGCTTCTAGCCAAAACTTTAAACACACTTTAAATTATGCATCTTTGATCTTATAAGTTTATAAATATTAAATATTAATGTATAAATGTTACTCGTTCTGCTTTAGAGGTTATATCTGTCCTGTCCAAAAGTCTTTTCTTAAAATTGCCAAGTATCATCTTTATCCATGTCCATATTTTCCTTTACTCTTCTAACAGCTGGGAAGATGGGATTTTTGCTCACTCTACTCAGTCCTGGTTCTTTGCAGTAATGTATCAGTCAACAGTCATGAAGTAGGAGGGAAGGTGAACTTCACTGGTTAGTTTTTTCATAGTAAGCACAGTCTTGGGTTGGCACCTAAACCAAGCAACATGACTATTGTTTGAGTTGCACCAACTTTCATCAGCCCTCATTTGTGATTCCACACATCTTTGAAATCTACCATGGGTGGCGTGACCAGGAAATCATGACAGTAATGCAACAATTAAAGATTTGCTGGGAAATAGTAATTAAAATATGGCTTGCATTTCACAGCATGAAGATTACAAGGATTGGGAAAAATGACATGCCTTTGGTCAACTGCTTATGCTTACACCACCAGTATAATGTCCAAAGAAGCAATGGAGGCAGAACATTTATAAAACACAAATATAGCTTTCCCCAAGTGTTAAGAAAATTAAAATAGTTGTCCACTAAGCTTGAAACAAAACACAGCAGTACATATGGTTACTTTCTAGTAGTAATACTGCAGTATTTCATAGCCAATCTATCAAGAAAAGTTTGTCTTTAAAAGTTTCAGGCTATAGTACTTGACTAGGCCTCCGTCACAGCTCTAGATTTCAGATGATTCTTCTAATAATAATCAACAGGTGAACTATGACTTGGATATCACACTCCACACATGTAGGTCCTTTGAGGTAAGCTGTAGGGAGCCCCTTCTGAGCCTCCATTTTAGGAATTAATTTCCTGGTTACCATCTTCAAGCCATTTCCATTTATACCACATTAATTGGCAGTCAGCATCTCATTACTGTATATTGCTGAAGGTTTGCCAATTGTTGTAAGAATGATCCCACCCTTGCCTTGCATGATGCAATATATTTTAAAGACACACAGCTACATTATCTGTTTTCTGTAACCACATTGCCATAAATTCACTTGCATGCTTCTAGGCACAATGATTAGTGACTTTTACCTCTTATTAAAGAGGGATTTGGGCTTAGGATAAATAATCTAGATAGGCTGAGATCAAGTCACATATTGGTGAGCAGTGGTGTGGATGTTAATTGATCTTCTGTAGCCTGTAGGCAGTTGTCACTAAAGGTGTGTCACAAGGTAAACATTCACAGTTTCATTTCACAAATGTTTTATTATTTTTTTTTTATTAGTTTAGTTTAGTCAGGGAAAGCATGCAAAGATGTCCGCAGAGGACTATGGCAAGTTGGACATCTCTCTTCTTACAACTGATAAACAACAAGTTAGCCAAGGTATGTGAAGCCAAAGGACTGGTTCATGCCAATCTGACTAAAGAGGAAATTATTTCACAGCTCAGACCAGCAACCAGGAGGATAACCAGTTTGGTAATGGAATTTGCAGCTTTCCAAAACAGGACAGTTCATCTTTTCCTCAGAGGACTTTAAAATCTGTCTGGAGTTAAAGAGACCTGAACTGGATGCCAAACACTGGGAATTAGAATCAGCAGAGAGACTGCGGCATTTGGAGATTGAAGAAAATGAGAAACAGCGTCAACATGACATGGAGATGCTGACTCTTCACCAAGATAATGGAGGTAATGGGCAAGGAAATAACTGAACCCCAGAAGCAACAAAGGTCAGCAAATATCTTCCACAATTTACAGAGGGTGTTAATTTTCATAGTTTTATTCATATATCTGAAAGGGTGTATAAACAGTATAATGCTGATCAAGGGCTTTGGGTATGGTTCCTGACCCCCTTACTCCATGGTAAAGCTGTAACTGCTGTTTCTAAATTGTCTGATATTGATTGTTTAAACTATGGCAAAGTAAAAAAAATGTTTACTTTAATGTTTTAAATTAATACCTGAAGCTTACAGAAAAAAATGTTGTGAGCATAGACACAAAGCAGATGAAAGTCTGTGTGATTATATTGCTAAGTTAAGCACTTATTTTCATAGGTGGGTGAGTGGGTGCCAGGTCATCACTTTTGAAGGTCTGGCAGACCTTTTGGTCAGGGAAAAATCCCTGAGCACTTTGCCTGAGGACATGAGAATCTGGTTGGCAAACTGAGAGTGTAACTCTACAGATGAGATGGAGAAAAAGGGAGATCTCTACTTAGCAAGCAGGGCAACATTGCACAAGAACAGAATACCCATTGCTGCACATGTATATAAGGGAACCCCAACAGAGTCCACTAGTAACAAGGGAAGCCACTAGTACAGGAACACATCCAGGATCAAGGGTTAAATGTTTTAAATGTAACCAGTGGGACCATATATCATATAGATGTCCACAAAGGCAAGAGGGAAACAAAATGTGGTGGGAATAAAAGGTGGTGGAGCCAGCAAATGGAAATATCTGTATACCCGTGGTAAGTTGTTTGGAGAAAACGGGGATACCAAATTATCATCAAAGTTTATTTATGATCTTAGTGGATGGAAAACAGGCCACTGCTAAGAGAGACACAGGCTCTAACATAACCTTTGTGAAGCCTGCTGTAGTTAAAGAGGAACAGTACTTACTATTGTAGTCCACTCCAGTCACAGCTTTAGGAGGGACCCCATTCCAAATGCCTTTGGCCAGGGTTCATCTTGACTGGGAGGGATGGAAAGGAAGCAACCAAGTAGGTGTGTTTGAGAATATCCCTGCAGATATCTTGACAGGGAATGATTTTGATAATGCAGTACCTTGTGTGCATTCAGTCAGGCTTGGAGATAGGCATGTTGGCCTGGCATACTGGGAGAGACCCAGACAGACCCCCTCAACTGAAGCCAGGGCTGGTGAGGTGGCTATTTCAGGGAGGGAGCTACCCTGTAGCAGTGAGCCTGAAGGTGAGCCACAGCTGCTGGTAGATACTGATGTTCCCTTGGACAGAGTAACTGCAAGGGCAGAGGTGAGTGGTAGTACCCAATCTGACAGTGAGGCACTACTGTCAGAGGATACCAGACTTCTTGTGGAAGGATAGCTGGGAAAAGTCACAAAGGTAGAGTTCAGAAAGGCTCAACTCTTGGACCATACCCTAAGAGGCTTGCGAGAGGTAGCTAGGGAGGACCAATCTGATTCTCAAGGAAAAGAGGAATCTACATACTAGAACAATGGGTTACTGTATAGACCATGGACCCTAAGGGAGGGCTAGAGGATGAGGTAATACAGCATTTGTAGTGCTCAGAGCCTACCATTTAATGCTTCTAGACATAGCCCATGAGATTCCTTTTGCAGGTCATACAGGCATAAAGCATGCCAAGAGATGTATTATGCAGATCTTTTACTGGCCTGGGATTGCAAGGGATGTAACAGGGTACTGCAGGACCTGTGAGCAATGTCAACAAGTAGGCAAGACAGGAGACAAAGTCAAAGCTCCTTTGATGCCTTTGCCTGTGATTGAGACGCCATTTTAGAGGGTAACAATGGATACTGTGGGGCCCCTGAGTACTCTAAGTTCCACAGGGAAGAAGTATATCCTGGTGGTAGTAGATTATGCTACTAGATACCCTGAGGTGGTTGCTCTGTCCTCCACTGAGGCAAACAGGTTGGCAAATGCTTTGTTAGAGATTTACATCAGGGTAGGTTTCCTGAGTGAAATACTGACTGAAAGAGGTGACAATTTCATGTCAGACCTGCTTGCTTGTCTGTGGAAGCACTGTGGGGTGATGAACGCAAAGATCACTCCCTACCACCCCCAGACTAATGGCCTGGTGGAGAGGTTAAACTCTACATTAAAGACTATGCTACATGCATTTGCAGACTAGTTTAAGAGTGAGTGGGACAAATATTTGCCCCCATCTCCTGTTTGCATATAGAGAGGTACCCCAGGAATCCACAGGTTTTTCACCTTTGAGTTGCTGTATGTTCATAGGGTAAGGGGGCCTTTAGATTTGATTTGTGATGAATGGGAGGATCAGTGTGAATCACACAAGAAGTCTGTTGTGGCATATGTCCTAACCTTCAGTACAAGGCTTAGGGAGCTCGTTGGCTTGGCCCAGGAGAACCTGGCAGGAGCCCAACAGCAGAAAAAGGTCTGGTATGAGAGGAATACTCAAGCCAGAGAGTATTTGTATTTATTTATTTATTTCATTTGTTACCGGTAATGTCCAACTGGGCATGAGGCCCATTTTCAGTGGAGGCCCGGGAAGAAAAGCTTCGTACATACATACACATAGCTACTTATACATTTAACAGTATAGAACAATAAGGATGCACACATATATATGTTATTAACATTGTACAAAGGAAAAAACAGAATAGTAATAGCTAAATAGCTACAATTCACAAATTTAACTTAAATGGTTTACTTCTGGATGAATATTAACAGCATGGCAAGTAGTGAGTACAGTGTTATACAGTCTGTCAGGAAAGACCACTGTAGTTGAGTTTCCAAAGGCGACTGAGATGGAGTGTTGAACATAGTAAAGGTAGATACTTGTTGTAGCTGTGAAGAAAAGCTGGATTAAGGTGAAGAAAGAGTGAGTGAGAGGGAGGAGAAAGGGGAGATGGGTGACCTAGCCAGCAGGAGTGTGGCAGGAGCAGAGCCAGTGTTTTGCTAGATATTCCTTGAGGAAGTGTTTGAACTCATGAATGATAGGGTTTTTAGCTATAGGTTAAGGAAGGGTGTTCCACAGTTTGGCAGTTTTATAGGAGTAGAGGGCAATGCCCTGTGTGTTGTGGAGTTAGTTAATATTTAGCAATAGTTTATTTGAGCATCTTGGTGTTCTAAGATTGCTGTTGGTTTGGATTAGATTGGCGAGTGCTGGACAGTCATTTGGTTTGTGAATTATTTTATGTGCTATGGACAGTTGGTTTAGTGTTAGAAGGTTTGGGAGTTCTAACCATTTTAGCTGAGTACTGAGCAGTGGTGGGTTCTGTATGAGTGGCCAGTAGCGAATTTGGCAATTTTGTTGTAACATGATTCAAGATTATTTAGGTCTGATTTACGAATGTTTGTAAATATTTGGGACCTGTAGAGGATGGTGGAGAGTAGTTGTGCATGGGCAGTGACTAGTCTGGCAATTTCTATCTAATTCTATATAGGGTATCTAGTTTGGAGTGGACTTTTTTAATGGTGTGGGAAATGTAGGTATTGAACCTTAGGTTTTTATTAATTGTGACACCTAGAAGTTTAGTTTGGTTAGTGGGTTCTATTTTGGTTCCATTTGTAGAGAGGATTGAAAGTGGAGTCAGACATGGTTTGGGTTTATTATAATTGAAAACAACTAACTTGGTTTTGTTAGAGTTAAGTATGAGATGGTGGTTAGCAAGGTAGTTTTCAATGTCCTGGAAGGATTTTTGCATTGTTGTTTGCAGATCCTGGGGTGAAAGGGCTGAGCAGATTAGTGTAGAGTCGCTGGCATACTGGACTATGGAGGGAAGATGGGTTGCAGAGCTGAGGTCATTGGTAAACATTGTAAAGAGGAGGGTCCCAAGTATAGAACCTTGGGGTATACCAACAGTGATGGGTAGTAGGGGGAACAGGGTGTTCTCCCACTTGGTGGCCTGCTGATGGTTAGAGAGATAACTATTTATCCAGGACAGGGCTGATGATTTAAGACCATGGGATAATAGTTTATTTAGTAGGATTTGGTGGGAGGTGGTTTTAAAAGCTTTTGACATGTCCAATAATATAGAGGAGACCATTTGACCATCGTTAATGAGACCCTGTATGGTGTTTTTGAGAGATAGTAGGGCAGTGCTGGTACTATGTTTTGGCCAAAAACCATGCTGTGTGGGGGAGAGGAAGTTGTGATTAATGAGGTGGGTGAGGGGTTGGGAGTGAATGCATTTTTCTAAGGTCTTGGCTAAAGGGGAGTGGATGGCTATAGAACAGTAACTGGATAGATCATTAGAGGGGTCAGCTTTATGTAATGGAATGATGTAAGATATTTTCCATAGATAGGAGACATATTGTTCAGTGACTGAGCAGCTGATCAAGATTGATATGGGATAGGCAATTGAGGGGCAGCAATTTTAAGGAATTCATTAGGTAGTTGGTCAGCAGCTAGACAGCAGAGTTTGAGCATGGAAAGGAGTGATTTTATGTAGTTAGTTTGGATTGTGGTGAAGGTGTAGCGGATGGGCCAGTCAGAAGTGGGATTGGGCACAGTGAGAGGTTGATCAGTCTGATTACCAAGTAGTGAAGAGATTGAATTAATAAAGTGGGCATTGAATTGTGTAACTATAGGGACAGTAGCCTTGGAGGTGTCAAGAGGGGGTTAGGTATATTCTGGGTTGAGAAGATTGTTAATGTTTTGCCAAATCTTTTTGGGGTTATATTTGTGTTTTTTTTTGACATGAGAGGAAGTAGTTTTGCTTGTATGTTTTTATCTGTTTCTTAGCCTGGTTAGGGATCTGTTGATATATTGTGTGGTTATTTATATTTTTGGTGGTGTGGTAAGTGGACCAGGCCCTGTCTCTTTGTTTCATTTGTGTGATAGTATCTTTAGTTATCCAAGGTTTGTGCCTGGTTTTTGCTCTAATTTGTATTGTGGGTGCTAGCTTGTTAAGGATTTTAAGAAATGTATTGTTGAATTAGTGGACTGCCTGATCAAGTGGGAGGATTTTAAGAGGTGACCAGTTACTTTGCTGGAGTAGAAGGTTCAATCCAATAACCAATGCTAGGTGCTGATGTAGTTCCTCCAAGGCACACACAAATGAAGCAAAAACAGAAGAAACCTGGAAGAACACCGCTGGATGCCTCAAATAGTAAAGTAAAAACTTTTAATAAAAACTTGTGCAAAACAGATAAGCGCTTTCGGGTTGGTAGCCCTTCATCAGATAAAAAACAGACATCAAAACTCACAATTTAAACATGCCTTCTTCCAATCAGCATCTAATAAAATACCCGCCTATTTTTCAAGGTGGGTTTCACTGGGATGACATCATTAAGACCCGGCCCCCTATGGGCCATGAGCTGTATAATCCATCTAGACTCAATTAATTCAGTTAATTGTTTGATGTCTCCACTTCTCCCCAAGCTAACATTAACTATAGCCCTAAAGCTAAAACTGTGTGTGGGATTATCTTGAATATGTCTAAAGAGGGCATTATGCTGATCACTGTTCCTAATGGCAGATATATGCTGTAGGATCCTGACTTTGAACATATTGTTGGTTTTGCCCACATAAAAACATGGGCAAGAACCACAATTGGCCAAATAAACAATATCTTTTGTTCTACATGTAGCCCTAGCTTTTAAAGAAAACGTTCTGCCTGAGACTGGATGCAAAAAAATGGTATCCTTATTAATATAGGCGCAGGCCTTACAAGTGCCACATGGTACAGTGCAGGCATCCTTTAAACTTTTGTTCTTCCTATATGCAATACAAGGGCTGGATCCTACTATATCCCTAATCCTATCATCACTTACTAGAACGTTCCAGTTCTTTTTAACTATCTCTCCTATATCCTTAATGTTACTGCTGTATGTGAACATAACTTTGTGTTTAAAAATGTTGGTGTCATTTTTGGGAGTGACAAAATGTTCATCTATGGAACGATGCAGCCAAGGTCTATACACATGTTTCCTCTTATGTTTGCTACCTTCAACAACCTTATTCACCATATCACCCCTATAACCTCTTTCTTTAAAGTAACCTCTCAGTTTACCCATTTCCCCTTCAAAACAAGAATCCTCAGTACATACTATTGAGATCCTGCCTAGTTGTCCTTCCACAATGTTGGGGAACGTGTAACGTGGATGCATGCTATCAAATGAAAGGAGAGTGTTTTTCCAACACTCTTTCCTATAAATACCAGTAGAAAAACCTGTGTCAGTTTGTTCTATGGTAACATCCAAAAAATCTAACTGAGTATAGGAGGTACTTTTAGTGAATCTGAAAAGCGTGGTAGTAGAATGTAGGAAAGATATAAACTCATCCAACCGAGCTGGCTCCCCCTCCCACAAAATAAACACGTCGTCCACAAACCTCTTATATAGCTTAATGGACGGTAACCAGGTTGTGTTGTTGCGAATGTATTGGTTTTCCCAAAAGAAAAGCACCAAATTAGCATATGCATTGGCACAGGAACAGGAACATTCTAGTAAGTGATGATAGGATTAGGGATATAGGGATTAGGGATATAGTAGGATCCAGCCCTTGTATTGCATATAGGAAGAACAAAAGTTTAAAGGATCTGCTGTGTGGAGAATATCATTCTAAAAAATTGAGTTTTAAGTCCCAGGCAGGCACTGTACCATGTGGCACTTGTAAGGCCTGCACCTATATTAATAAGGATACCATTTTTTTGCATCCAGTCTCAGGCAGAACTTTTTCTTTAAAAGCTAGGGCTACATGTAGAACAAAAGATATTGTTTATTTGGCCAATTGTGGTTCTTGCCCATGTTTTTATGTGGGCAAAACCAACAATATCTTCAAAGTCAGGATCCTACAGCATATATCTGCCATTAGGAACAGTGATCAGCATAATGCCCTCTTTAGACATATTCAAGATAATCCCACACACAGTTTTAGCTTTAGGGCTATAGTTAATGTTAGCTTGGGGAGAAGGGGTGGAGAGGGGTGCACTTGCACCCCTGGAATGCTAGATAATTTCAAAGAAAGTTTTTTTTTTTTTTACGTCGTTCTTCTTTAAGAAAGAAGTCCTAACAGGACAGTCAGCGGGTGTGCTGACATCATCGTCGCTAAGTTTGTGGCGGGAACAGGCGGGTTTACAAGCAGGACCTGATAGCAGTTTGTGGCGGGAACTCACACAGGCGGGTTTACAAGCAGCCAGGGCCAACGGGAATATGCAGGGGAGTAAACAACCGGAAGATGTGGAACACTTTCAGGTAGAGGTGTGTGTGTGTGTGTGTGTGTGTGTGTGTGTGTGTGTGTGTGTGTGTGTGTGTGTGTGTGTGTGTGTGTGTGTGTGTGTGTGTGTGTGCATTGTTATGCATGTGTGTTTGTGCATGTGTAAAATACATATGTAACATTCACATACAAATACCCATGCAGATGTATGTACATTTATAATGCATATTTATTGTATGCATTTGTGTAAGTACTTAAATACTTATCTCCATTCAACTGCAACGTTAATAGGACTTTGCAACCTTTATCGCTCAGGTTTGTGAATTCTAGCCTCCTCTGTTTAAAGGTGTAAAATTCCACTATTTGCCTACAAAGCTCCTTACCAATCCAGCTTTATAATATAAACCATAATTTATTAGCTTCATCATTCCACTATAATGTCACCATTAGGTCTGAGACTGTCTCCAAAGACAGGGACTGCAGTTGTAGCATGTCTGCTGTTCTGCAAGCCCTGTGTTAGTACCATCTCATCACAGAAGGGATAAATTCAAACTGTGCATAACAAAATGCAATCTTATCTTGTTCTCCAGAACTAATTAGTGCTCTTTGATATGTCTGTTCACTAACTACTGTAACAGGAGTCAAAGGACTTTCCTGTCTGAGGTCAACATGTCTTTGGCTTTAAAACCATGGTAATGTAAAAGGCTTTGCCTCCTCTTGTCCATGGTATCAAATGACCATTAAAATACTTTACTGTCATCACCCTCCTGAAGCTGTAACTGCCTTTTGGTCCTCTACAGTGGACATGCCAAGACATTAGTGTTCCTTTACTCAGTCTGTTGGTCCTAAGGTAGGAGATCTGTTACTCTAGGTTGACCAGTTATCAAAATACTTGCCTGTAGTCTATGCAAATATTATGATAACTTTTCATAGTGTAGCCTGAGCAGGAGAGGGAATAGTAATGTGTCCCTCTTCTTTAAAATTCAAACTTGGCTGTGAGACCTTCTAAATGGCGTTCTTCTTTAAGAAGAAAGAAGTCCTAACAGGACAGTTGTGCTGACATCATCGTCGCTAAGTTTGTGAGTGGGAACAGGCGGGTTTACAAGCAGGACCTGATAGCAGTTTGTGAGGGAACTCACACACGGGTTTACAAGCAGCCAGGAAGAAAGCGGAATAGCACGGAAGATGTGGGACACTTTCAGTAGGTAGAGAGGTGTGTGTGTGTGTGTGTGTGTGTGTGTGAAATGCCCCAGGTGTACATGGTGGTGGGTAGAGAATAAGGCTTGAACCCTGTACCTTGGGCCCAACTGGCAAGAGCCTGAATTCCCTACCCACCACCATTTGTAAAAATGTTGCAGGATTTTCCTTCATACTTTTTCTGTTCCTCATAAAATCTGTGGTTTCTGCATTTGTGTCCTTGTTGCCTGACAGCTACATGTTCTCTGGTTTTATTCTTGGCTGTCTGGAGTGTTTCTCCTGGGCCTCTGCTAAAATTAGCTTTTTTTCAAAGTCAGACTTTCCTGGTTAACAAAGTTAAAAAATAGACACACTTCAATATCAGACTTCATATTCTTCAGAAAGTGTATGGTAACAAAGTTTTATTCTAGCAATTTTCTAAGTGTACAAGATGGATATTTGAAATGTATCCCTGTATTTGGGACTGTATTCCCCCCATTATTGGCTTTGTCCAGGTTTTGTGCTAGGGTTGAGAGTTATGGTAAGAACTGAATTCACTGAATATGTTTGGGGCTGTATTCACCCAGTATTGGCTTTTTCAGGTATTTATTGGCTTCATCCAGGTTTTTGCTAATGTTGAGAGCTATGGTAAGAACTGATTTCACTGAATATGTTTGGGGCTATATTCTCCCATTACTGGCTTTGTCCGGGTGTTATTTGCTAAGTGGTTGAGAGCTATGGTGAGAACTGAATTCACTGAATGTTTGGTGGTTGTAGTCACCCATTATTGGCTTTGTTCAGGTATTTTGTGCTAAGAGGTTGACAGCTGAGCTATGGTGAGAACTGAATTCACTAAATGGTAGCTATTTAAGTTTCAGTCTTCCTCTTAAAACAGTTGATTTGGCGTAGTGGTATGTTGCTCTAAATGTTTTGCAGGGTCCCCTGGGTTCAAGGCATTGGCAGTGAAATGTATGGTGGTAGCAGCATTTTATTCTAGCAACTTTCAAACATTATACAAGCAATGTTTAAAATGTGTCCCTGGTTTTGGCCTTTTGTCCCCCAATAAATTTTGGCTTTTTCCAGATTTCTTGTGCTGAAAAGTTCAGAGATACAGCTGAGTGTCGAGTAGATTTTACAAGGAGCTGAGAGCTGCAGGGGAGCAAAAGTTTAGTGCTGCTTATGTTTAGTCTGCTTGCATTGTTAATAGCACAACAGATAGTGTACTTGCTTTAGATGCTGAAGGCTATGGGTTCTACTCCCACAGTAGGTAAATGCATTGCTGATGCTGTATTGTGTTGTAAAGGGGGTGGATGCTGCAGTCTTTTTGGCAAAGATACCTAGTAACTATGAACCTGTTAATAGTTTGCTATCCATTCCCTATTGCGGTATTACTAGCTTTTCATTTTTTTATTGCATGCAACAAAAGCAATTTATTCTTCAAGGGCAACAGGCACTTTATTTGTAGATTAAGCAATGACATATAAAGTGTTTGCTAGCAGCAACCTCTTTATTAGTTACAAATTTTTTCAATGTGGAGTTGACTACTTCAGAGATTGTGTATTTTTTACTGATACTGGTAGACTTGAGTAGACTTTTTATGATGGAAATGTTCTGAATTGGGCAGTTTTGTCATTGGTGGATGCTTTTTGTTTCATTGTTTACTGGAAAAATGTTCAAAACAATAAATTTAAAATGCCCTCTAACAACGGTACTGTATTGTACAAGGAATATAATGTAATACGGTCAGGAAGGTGTATCAAAGAGCACGTTATGTTCGAGGGGCCTATGATTTTGAAGACAGCCCAGAGTTAATATTTGCCATTGGCAAAATGTATTTTCTCTGAAAGTGGGTTTCAGTGCTGTTTCAATGCATGCGAGTTTCAAGAGCAGAGAAGTTTTAATGTTAGTCTATTTTCATTGTGAGACTGCATTGTTTTAATAGATATGTATTAGGGTTTGTGCTATAAAATGCAAAATAAAACTTTCAAATGAAATCCTAAATCATCGCAAGTAAAGCAGTATGCACATTAGTGTTTATGATAAATGGGGCAAAATAACCAAGGAATGGGACATTGGAATGGCTGCAGGGGGGAGGCTCCATTTGACCATGATTTTGTGAAGGGGGTAGCAAGCTCAGACAGCCCCAGTTGAACTATACCTCTCAGTTGTCCATATCTTTGCAGAATGAATAGATATTTGCTGCTTATTTTTGGTTTGTTCCTCAAATTTGTGGTTTTCTAGCAAATCATTTAGGAATGAAGCCATTAAATGACAGACATTGAGTTTCAGATGTCATAACCTTCAGAAAAATGCATGCTAATGCAAGACCGTCTTTAAGTTTATACAAGAGCAATTTTAGTAGTGTTTGTATGTTCCCCAATATATTTGGCCTTGTTAAGATTTCCTGCATTAAGAGGTTGAGAGGTGCGTGCAAATCACTTTGTAGATTAGGAATATCCAAACATCTCAATTGTCCCCAATTCTGGCTCAAAATGTTGCTCATCCCTAATAATCCCTCCTCCAAAATGGCAATTTTGGAAGAAAATGTGGAGGGTTTACAATTATATATAATTGTAATGATCACTTATAGATTACCTTTATTTCAGAAATGCATGTGGATGCTCTTATTTTGTTAGCTGCTTCAAGTTAACTGTTAATATTAAAAAGGTGTCCCTTTTTGACAGGTATTTTGCATCACATTTTGGTCCGTTTTTCATAAAATTGTGGTTTTCTGGCAAATTAGTGGCAAGTCATTAAAGATTGAAGTTAGAAAATAATGGCAGACATTTGCGTTTCAGATTTCATACCCTTCAGAAAATTTGTACTAATGCAAGATCTACCTGTTCTATTTAAGTTATAAGAGCAATATTTAAAAATTGGCCTTATTTTTGGGCTTGTGTCCCACTTCTAGTTCTATGTATGGCTTTGTCCAGATTTCTTGCTCTGAAGTTGAGAGGTATGAGTGTCAGATCCATCACTGTCAGCCAGAGACATTTCAAATTGTGACATACTTATTGCACCCCACTCCCCATTGTAGTGGCTCTGGATGTGTCCATGGAAGGCAAGGAGCAGTTATGCAGTGTAAGTGTGCAGAGTATTCCCCATCCAAAGTAGTTCACAAATCGACCGTGGCTTTTCATCTGTCCTTGATTTTGCAAAATGTTCTGGTTTTCTATCAGATTTTTGTACTGTTGATTTATGCTTCTTATTCAGGAACTGTATGCTGTCACAGTGCCCTGTTGCTCTGTTTAAGTAGCCATGGTTTAATGAACATCAGGTAAGCTTGTCGGAGATTGTAAGATGCAAGTAAGCTTTAGTAAGCTTGGACATTGTAAGATGCAAGTAAGCTTTAGTAAGTATATTGTTAAAGAATTACCAGCATTGAAAGCCTTTTCGTTGTTGCCATGCAGAGAATATTTACATGACTAGATAATGTATAAGCCTTGGGTATTGAAATGCATATGACAGTATTTTATTTATTTATTTTATTTGCAGTTGGTTTGCCAGGATAGTCCATTGGGCCAAATGAACCCGTTTTCAATGGAGTCCTGGGAGAAAAGCTCCAAAACTAAGTAGGTTATTAATAGATATACAAATTATACAATTACACAGAAGTTAATCATACAAGAAATAACAATTTGCAAATAATACAACAAAAACTAGGCGAGTACAATCTAGTGATGAAATTAATAGGTAATACAGACTAAAGGAAATTTAGCACAAAAGCACTGAGAAATAACAACATATTTGGAAGCATTTCATGACAATATTGAGGAATAATAACATATTAGGAAGCAATGCACAAAAGTACTGAGAAGCAATAACGTATTAGGGAAGCAATACTTAGGAAGTGTGGCCTAGTATATTCTTTCAGATTTATTGTAGGAATAATAATATGTATGAGTTAGGGTGGGTAATTAGGAAAGTTGCAGGAGGAAACAGAGGAAGAAAGAAGATGGAGTTTGCAAGTTAGTTATGTGGGGTGGGAGCAAGAGCATTCCCACTGGGATACTAGATGTGAGTGAAGAGATCTTTTAAATATAAAATGGTTGGGGTGGTACGAATGGAAGGTGGTAGGGAGTTCCAAAGGCATGCAAGGCCATAAGACAGAAGATTTTGCCTGGGGACGAGTTGGTTTATATACTTCTAATAGATTTTGATTGTTGGACCTTAATACTCTAGCAGGAAGGTGCATTTTAAAGGCTGATGAAAGTGAGGGACAAAGGGAGGGGTTATGTGCAAGATTTAGTTGAGTATATGTGAGATAACTGGGTAGCTCTAGCCATTTTAGTTTTTGGAGAGAGGAACAGTGGTGGGTGGAGGACTTGTGGTTGGTAGCGAACTTGGCAATTTTGTTGTAGCAAGAGGAAAGTTGTGTTTTTAGAGAGGTCTGTAGATTAGTTAGGAGTGGAGCTCCATAGAAGGGAGGGGATAAGAAATGAGGTAGAGGGTGATTTTTGGTAGCAGGTGTAAGGTAATGATTTTGTCTGTAAAGCATACCTAGTTTTTGATAGGTTTTCTTGATATTTAACTGTAGGTGGGAGTAGAATTTGATCTGGTTATCAATTTGGACCCCAAGTAGCAGTCTCGGACACGAGTTCAGGGTAGATTATTTTGTCTAGAGATGTGGAATGTGTTTATATTGAAAGAAGTTGCCTTAGAGGGGTGAATAACATTAATTTGGTTTTAGAGGCATTGAGTGCTAGGTGATTCCTTTTCATCCATTGCTCAGTTGTTGTAAAGCATCTTGAGTCAGTTTTAGAGTGAGGGATAGAGGTGGCAGCGCAGATAATAGCAGAATCATCGGCATATTGGATGATGTCTGAGAATGGGATAGAGTTGGAAATCATTTATAAATATATTGAAGAAGGGACTCAGTATAGAGCCCTGGGGTACCCCAGTAGGAGTATTTAGAAATGAGGAGGTGGCCTTTTCCATTTGACTCCTTGAGATCTGTTAGATAAGTAGCGGGAGAACCAGTTCAAGGAGGAGGGAGATACGTAAAGTTTAGTTAGTAGCAGGCTGTGAGAGAGTGTCAAAGGCCTTAGAGAGGTCGAGTAGTAGGGTAGAAACAATTTGGTCAGAGTCGGGCTTTATTTACAGTTTCAAGGAAGGAGAGGAGGCGGTCATAGTGCTATGATGTGGTCTGAATCCATGTGTGGGAGTTAGTAGGTGATTATCTAAGAGATGTGGAAGGAGTTGTAGTTGGATCGCTTTTCTAGGAGTTTAGAGATGGGGACAGAATAGCGATGGGCGGAAATTAGTAACGTTGTTGTTGCCACCTTTATGTAGAGGTATGATAAAGGCCCTTTTCCAGACTTGGAGTACTATACATTCTTGGATAGGCGGTTGATTAAAATGCTAATAGGGTAGCGATTGCTTCAGCAGCTTTGCTAAGAAAGTAAGAAGGGATGTTATCAGGAGCATTGGTGCATGGCTTCAGTTTCATAAGGAGTTTCATTATAGTAGAAGTGGGTATAGGTTTAAATGAGAAAAAAGAGTGTGAAGAGGAGAATTAGGGGCAGATGAAGGTGATGAAATAGTAGGAGTAGGAGGAGTGGAGGGATGGGAGTTAGTAGATGGGAATGAGGAAGTAGTAGCAGAGTAGGGTAGAGATGGTTGGGGATGGTAAGGAGTTTTGGAGAATGTAGTGGTATTAGAGAAAGATGGCGTTAATTTGGAAATGGATTCAATGAAAAGAGTTAAATTGGGTAGCCAAGTCTTGGTCAGGAGCGTTTGGGTCTGGGGTAGGGGTATCTGGTTTGCTGGGGTTAAGTAGAGTAGAGATACCTTTCCAAAATTTCTGAGGTTTGATTTTATTATTGTTTTGAAGTGTGTAAAAGTAGTTTTGTCGGTCGAAGATTATGAGCTTTTTTACCTTTGAGTATTTTATATTCATTGTAATAAAAGGACAGGATTACAGTATTTTCAGAAGCTCATTACATTTTATTGCAGAGCAGTGTCTTATAGCAGTGTCTGTGTGTTAGTACACTTGTAGTTGGGTGGCTTTAATGGTATATGGTAAATAAGCATTGCTACCTTACTTAAAAGCCAAGCCCTGCAACAACTAGCTCCACACTGAAGTCAAAACACAATAGCTCTGGTGGGTAAATGTACTCTGTAGTAATCAAAAAAGGCAAATGTTTAAAATAACTACAGCTTATGTGCAAACACAATAGGTAGTGATGAAACAATGCTCTGCTAAAAATGCTTTAATGCTTCACATTGCTGAGCTGCAGATCAGTTATCACTGGCTACCAGGATTTCACCCACTTCAGCTCAAGCACTGTGCCGTTCAGTGCAACCTTCCCAGAACTAATTCAAGTCTGACCAGAATTATTTGGTGTGTGTATAAGAGGGAGGTAGCATACCCTCAGCTGCCCAGATTTTGCCCCATATTCCTCCTAAAAGGATTGAAGTTGCTAAATGAGACATTTCAGTTTTAGATGTCATGTCATTTAGAAAAATGCATACTAACACAAATCCTGTTACTCTTGCAATTTTCTAAGTTTCTGAGAGCCATATTTATAATCTATCCCTATTTATTTTAGGCTTTGTCCAGATTTCTTGCACTAAGGTTGAGGCCCTGAGGCGTGTGGTATGTTTGTGAGAGAGAAAGTGAAATGCCCAAGTTAGAGTTAACAGGTGGAATTTTCAAGTGCATTTTCAAGGAAGTGTGAGTTTTAAGGAAGCTAAGTTCACTGCTGCTCATGCCAAGTCTATTTACAATGTGCAACTGTTTTGTTTAGCAAATGGTATCTCTGTTGTGGTATAAAGTTTTAAAGCTATGTTAGTAGCACCACAAGTAGAATACTTGCATCTTAATGTAAAGGCTTGAGGTTCTATTCCTACAGCATATACATTTGTATGCTGCAGTCCTCAGGATGTCCTCCTTTGGATGAGATGCCTAATAACTATGAACCTGTTTTCAGCTTGTCATCCATTTTCTATTGCAATATACCAGCTTACCATTTTTTAATTTAACATAGGCAATTTATTCTTTGTGGCAGCAGGCACTGAATTTGTAGATGAAACACTGAAATATACAGTTGTTTTCTAGCAACAACATCTTCATTAGTTTCAGATATCTTTAATGTGGAATTATTCAGATTACTTTTACTTCAGCAGAGACACTCAAACAAGTGCTGCTGTATAATGCAAGGGATATAATTCAATTATATATTATAATTAATACAATCAGGTAAATCAAATAACTTTTGCATGGCCCTAACGGTGTGCAAGGAGCCTATTGCTTGAAAATAGTTCAAAGGTGAATAACCTGCCACTGGCCAGATGCATTTTCTTTGAATGTGGGTTTCAGTGCTGTTTCATTGAATGTGAGTTTCAAAAGTAGAGAAGCTTTAATGCCAAGTCTGTTTTCATTGTAAGACTATTGCTTTGTTTAGGTTTAGTAAATGTCTCAGTGTTTGGGCTATAATGTTTGAAATAAAAGTTGTAAATTAAATCCAACTGCCTGTAATCATTGTAGAACTAAAGCATAAAACAGTATGCACACAGATTTGAACAGTGTCTACAGTAAATGGGGAGAAATAGCCAAGTAATGGGACACTGGAATGGCTGTGTGGGCAGGGCTTGGGGTGGGTGGACTTGGGCGGGGCTGTGTTGGCAGGGGGCGGGGTGAGCTATGTGGGTGGGGCTCTGGGTTTGCACCCCCCTGCAAAAAATCCTGCGGGCTCCCTTGGGTGGAGACATCAAACAATTAACTGAATTAATTGAGTCTAGATGGATTATACAGCTCATGGCCCATAGGGGGCCGGGTCTTAATGATGTCATCCCAGTGAAACCCACCTTGAAAAATAGGCGGGTATTTTATTAGATGCTGATTGGAAGAAGACATGTTTAAATTGTGAGTTTTGATGTCTGTTTTTTATCTGATGAAGGGCTACCAACCCGAAAGCGCTTATCTGTTTTGCACAAGTTTTTATTAAAAGATTTTACTTTACTATTTGAGGCATCCAGCGGTGTTCTTCCAGGTTTCTTTTGTTTTTGGAGTAGAAGGTTGAAGGTGGAGGTGGAGAAATTTTTCTCATTCCGGACAGTTTTGTATATTGTGTTAGTTTGTGTCTGAACTAATTTTCTGTACAGGAAGTAGGTGAGTGGTCTCAGAGGGAGTCCAGAAGGCAACCTGCTAAGTGACCAAGATTGGGTTTGTTAGTCAGTATCCATGGGCCAGGATATGGTTTGGGCAAAATTGAAGAGGTTTAGGAAATTGAAGGGGTTGTTGGAGTTACAGGAGTGCCAGTCTAGGTTAAAATCTCTTAAGATAATGGTTTCCTGGTCAAAATTGGTTGAGGCCCTGGAGAAAATATTTTCAGTTATTGGGAGATTGTTTCCTGGGTAGAGGTAGGCGGTAATGATAATAGTTTTGCTATGGTTTATTGTTAGGCATGGTGTTAGAATTTTGGATTTGGGAAGGTCAGGTGGGGCACAATTCAATAACTTTAGTTTGAGTGTATTTTTATACATAATGGTGATGCCACCGCCCCTTCTGTTTGGTTGGTCTAATCTAATTATGTTGTATACATTTGTAATAATTTCTTTGCCTTTACTGTGGGGCTTTAACCAGGTTTCTGTTATTGCAGCAATATCTGGTAGATCTGCTTATGCATAGAGCATAGAGTATGCTGTGGTGCAGCAGGCAATTGTTCTCATTCCTGTCAGACACAATAAGCTGCAGGGAGCTTGGGAGAGACCCTTGAAAGTGGTAAGGATTGTCAATGATGTTAACCACATGGTAGAACTGCTAGGCAGGAGGCACGGGCACAAAATGTACCATGTTAACATCATGACGCCTTACTATGATAGGGAGGCCCTGGTGCTGGGTACTTGTAGTGGATGGCAGGAGGAGTCTGAGGGAGATTTGGTGACTGATCTCCTCAGTGAGGCTGAGACAGATTCCTCAGTGGAAGAGGTAGTAATGTCCCAGTAACTATCCCCTATGCACATTTGGAAAATCCAAGTAGTTTTACAGTAGTTTGGGAGCATGTTCACTGGGAAACCTGGGTGCACCCACCTGGTGCAGCACCATGTAGATACAGGACCCCAAAGGCCTATGAAGCAGACCCCTTACAGGGTGCATGAGCGAGTTAGACAGACTCTGAGGGAGAAGATAAAGGAAATGTTGTAACTGGGGTAATCCAGGAGTCCAGCAGACCTTGGGCCTCCCCAGTGGAGCTAGTACCAAAGAAAGATGGCAGCACCAGGTTCTCTGTGGACTACAGGAAACTAAATAGTCACACAGCATCAGATTTTTACCCCATGCCTAGAACAGATGAAGCCTTAGAGCAGCTGGGTGGAGCTAAGTATCTGACCACTATTAATCTGATCAAGATCCATTGGCAAGTGTCCTTGACTCCAACCACTAGAGAGAGGGGTCAGCCTTTGTGACTCCTTTCAGATTATATGAATTCACAAAGATGACCTCTGGGATGAAAAATGCCTCAGCAGCCTTCCAGAGGTTGCCAGATTGTATTCTAGCAGGAGCAGGAGATTATGCCTTTGCTTACCTGGATGATATTGCCATTTAGAACCATTCATGGCATGAGCACCTTCTGCATGTCAGGGAGGCCCTGGGCAGACTGCAAAGGGCATGATTGATCAGTAAGTGTCAGGTGGGTATGGCAGAGGTCTCTTACCTTGGACATAGTGAGGAGAGTGGTAAGATCAGGCTAGAACCTGTCAAGGTGAAGCCATTCAGGCGTGGCCTGCCCCTGTTACCAAAAAAAAGAAAAACAGGTGAGGACATTCCTGTGGACAGTGGGGTACTATAGAAAATGCATTTCCAATTATAGTAGCTGCTCCCCTTAAAGTCCTGATGAAGAAAAAAAGGCCAGACAAGGTAGTGTGGACCCCAGCCTGCAAGCAGGCATTCCAAAAGCTTAAAGGGGCTTTGGGAGGACCCCCCTGTGTTAGCCAGTCCAGATTACAGCAAAGAGGTTGCTGTGCAGGTGGACACTTCAAACCATGGGGTGGGGGTTATACTCAGCCAGGTTTCCTTGGAGGGAGAAGAGCAACCAGTGGTATATCTCAGCTGTAGACTCCAACCTAGGGAGGGATGTTATGCAGCTGTAGAAAAATAATGTTTAGCCATAGTATGGGCACTGCAGAAACTTCAATTCTATCTGTGTGGAAGGAAATTCACTGTATCTACAGACCACAATCCCTTAACATGGCTACAGTGAGCCAGCCAGCAAAATGCCAAGTTACTATGGTGAAGCCTATGGTTGCAGGCATATGATATGAAAATACAGAACTGTAGTGGGTTAGCAATGCCAAAGCAGATGGGCTCTAAAGGCAAGCTATGGGTTAATGTATTCCCAGATAAGCTTATTCCTCTCAGACAATGTTTCTCAAAGATCTCTTGAAAACCTAGCTTGAGTCTTCAAAGGTGGAGAGAGATGACAATGTGAGGTATTGCTAGCTATGACAGGAGAAGTAGGGCAGTGAATGTGTGACATATGCCAGCACAGCTAGCTGGAATTTTGTAAAGAAGTATATGTCATTCATGTATCAAACTGATTTGTACAGATGCATGTGTTGAATAATGTATTTGTAAAGCTGCTTGTGTTAAAAAATGTCCTGACTGTATTGTAACTGAGGAAATGTATTTATGTTAACAGAGGATACCAGAAGAGAAGGGGTTAATCTGCATCCACCTGACTTTGAAAAATAGTAAGAAATTAAATTACTGGGCTTACTCCATATAGATATTATCTCACCATTTTGAATGAAGCCAGAGGCACAATGTCTGTAAGAAGTATGGTGTATTAGCTCCTGTAGGAAGAGTGCAAGTGTTTTATGGTTTTAGGACTTCTAGGTGCTGCATATTGGTGCTAAATCCTGGTAATTTCTACCCATGAGGAGTTGCACGGGAACCAGAAGTCAGATGATCAGATGTATATGATGGCATTCTGGAATCCATCACTAAAATAATGTTTAATACTAGTTGAGACTGAAGTCTCATGACAATCTGTTTTTGGAATCTGACATCGAAGGACCATTCACTTACTTCATCTTGCTTTGCTCTAGTAAGTAACCAGAGAGTAGTAAGTCTTGAGATCAGTCAGGAAAAAATAGTGAGATTAGTTAAGTACTGTTTTTCTGTATCTGCTTGAATCTATTCATCAGGGTTATTTTAATATTTCCTGTGTTTGAAACTACAGTGTTTGTTGTAAATAGAAATTTAGTATATTCATGCTGTTTTCTTATTTATTATTAAATATATTTACATTTTCACTGTGACTGGTCACTGTGACTGGTCCTTTAGAGAATGTTTTAACATTTGGGATCACTTCTGTTTTGTGACTCTGTGGCCACTCTGGAAAGCCTTACTGCATTGGACAAACTACCATTTGTATTAATATTAATTTCACTCAGTATAATTGGCTGCCCTTCTAAGAGCCTTAGAGTAGCTGGCTTGGGAGTGCCTGGTGGCAGTAACTACCTTATAGTCTGGGCAGAAGAGGGCATAGCTAGCAAACCTGTGCCATTCTTTCCCAGGTGTGTGTGTGTGTGTGTGTGTGTGTGTGTGTGTGTGTGTGTGTGTGTGTGTGTGTGTGTGTGTGTGTGTGTGTGTGTGTGTGTGTGTGTGTGTGTGTGTGTGTGTGTGTGTGTGTGTGTGTGTGCATGCAAATCAGATCTCAGACTGTGTGTGTGCCTCAGCTACTTGGAGCAGAGACATGAAGTACTGGTTTCACAGAGAGTGGTGGAAGACTTAGCTTGGACACTCATCTGAGGACTTAACTCTGCACCTGTGCCAGTGGATTGCCTTACTGGGGATCTGGGGAGTGACAGAGAGAAACCCAGACCCCGGGCTTTGTTCCCTGTGAGTTCATAAGGGAAATTGTGCTTGATGCAGAGAGCTGCATCTGGAAATACTGGGCATATCCATTTTTGCTCCAAGTGAATGTACCTTTACAGTGTCAGTGGTGAGGTTTCAGGTTCTTTGATTACTGGCCCAGAGAGGGGACGTCACACTGAGTACATTTAAACTGTTATTATTTGCTCTGATGAAGTCTGCATATTTTTTAATGGATGTAAGTGCTTAACATTATTAATACATTGTTATACTTTGGATAACTTCAGTGGCAGGGATACATTTTCCATTTCCTAAGGATGCTGGCAGTCACTTGGTTCTTAGTTTAGTTTTGACACTGGCTTCAATTTGTGAAAAAGTCTATATGCTTGAAAAATTAATTTTTATACAACAATTGAACCCCAGTGAAGGGCTAGAGGGATAGATGATATAGCAGTTGGCAGTCCAGGTTTTTTTTTTTCCAGGTACTTCTACCCATAGCCTGTAGTACTCTGTTTGCTTTACTACCATACTGACATATAAGCATACATAAATGGGGCTTTGTAACATTTGTATTGATCGGGCATTACAAGGAATGCAAAAAGATACTGCAAAGCTTGCGAGTAGTGTCAAAAGGTTGTCAAGAATGGAAACAAAGACAAGGCACACTCAGCTGGTAAAGCACTTTGTAGACTCAGGAAATCAACAAATAGTCCAAAAGGCAGTGTTATCTAACATTGCAGAGAAATGCCATACCACGTAAATGGTGTGTTTCACTTTTAAAACAGTTAATGTTTTCTGAGTATTATATTTCATTTAAATGCTTATTTTTTAATTCCTTATATAAGTTTTGTACATTTTGCATATTTATTTATAAAGAATAATTATTTCAGGGAAATTATTTTATTATTCAACATTAAATGTTTGTAGTGGATGAACTATTTGTTAAGGGTTTATACTTTTTACTGATAGATGCAGGGTAGCTGATCAGAGATAATTATTACCATTTTAATACATAAAGCTTGGCTTATCTTTAGGATAGAGAGCAGGTTTTTTTTTTCTTTCTTTTCTTTTTTCTTCTACTAACAGCTGGCAGTGGTGATGTGATGCTGCAAACTGGGAAGTGTTGGTTCTGAAGACCCCTCCATTCTAGAAACTGGTGTGTGTGCTTGTGTATGTGTGTGTGTGTGTGTGTGTGTGTGTGTGTGTGTGTGTGTGTGTGTGTGTGTGTGTGTGTGTGTGTGTGTGTGTGTGTGCCCATGCATGTGCATGCAAAATTATTCTGATTAGGTGTCAAATGCTAATGGTAAGATTGAACAGGAGGACATTGGGATGAATCTGAGGTGAGTGAAATCACCTGGATCTGTAGCTATACATTGTAAAGTTCAGCTCGGTATGCCAGATCTTGATTGTTGTCCAAGACTGCAGTGTACATTTACTACATATTCCTGAGGGCAGTTGCCTGTTGTATATTACCTACAACTGATGAGATTCAGACCCCCATATTGCTGACTCTGTGTTCCTTAAATATTGATGGCTGCATTGTTGAAATTAAAGCCCCTTGCCCCAGTGCATCACAGCCACATGTCTAAGTGCCTGTTTCTGAATTCATGTTTTTTGAAAGCTTTATACAAGTGTAAGGCATTCATACTCTCTGCTGGAGGTAGACACTTTGTGTAACAACTGCTAAAGTGTTCTTTCTATTGTTTACTTTTACATTAATTGTCCGTTTATTAAGTTTTGTACAACTGTCATACTTTATTTAATCTTTTTGGATCTAGTGCTTAATTTTTATTCTATAGTTTCGACTGAAAGGCTGTAATACATTCCTTGTCTGTTTAATAAGCTGGTACCTGGTACCAAACTGAAGTGAAAGTAGTCCATCTGCAGATTCAGTCTTTGAAATTCTAAGGCTTACTGCCCTTATGCCTTGAGGTGTGAGATTCCTAACCAATTTCAGTGTTTTAATTACTACATGTGGCCCTCCTTTTTAAAAAGGTAAGATATATTGAAGACTTTATCACCAATGTTGCATCTATATATAATATTTTGTTCTCCTCTACTGGTAAGCAGAACTGGGCTTTTCCTGTTTTTGCTGCTTCTGTTTTACTGAGCTTTCATTTCGTGAACACTGAATAGTTTTATTTTAACATGAATTGTCATCCTGAAGTGCATTGTTTTCAGCTGAACTTTGACAGGTTTTTGATGAGACCTGCTAGCAGACATTTTGTTTTATTAACTATTGAGTTGTACCTGCTACCTCACTTTTAATACCCTGGGATTTTAGCACTTGAACAATACTTTTAGGAAACTGTGGCCCACCTGTTATTTTCCTATGACTTCACTGAATGTTATCTTAAATTGTTATTCTTTCTGTTTGTTTCTTAGCTGACTGCCTTCATGTTATGCAATAAAGTGGTTTCAGGATGAAGTACTTCATCTGTATGTGTTTGTACTTGCTTGAAGCCTTTTCAACAGGTGCTTTGGAGGATTCATCCGCACTTATCTTTAAGTGGTCCTAATTCATTTGATGACTACTACAGGTTTGTACTTGCTTGAAGCCTTTTTAACAGGTTGGTTTGTAGGATCCATCTGCACTTATCTTTAAGTGGTCCTAATGTATTGGATGACTACTACATTGATTACATTGCCTTTGGTCACTTGTTTCATGGTATAACCTGCACTAGGTTTGGAAATGACAGTATTGTGTCTGGTGCTTCATACCTGTGCTATATTTCCTTGATATTCTCACATTTTTGAACTACTGTAGTTACTTATTCTGAGAAAATCATTTGACTTTATGCTTCTGTCCTATATAACTTATTATTGTACTATATACAATAGCAGTGTGTATCAACATTTTCAGTTTTAGCCTATAATTCATTAACTGCATCATCCTTTTGTATTGTTTACTTTTTAACTTAACTATTATTTGTCTGCTGTTTCCTTATAAGATCATGTCTGACTTTCAAGCAGTCCTGTGTACATATTTATTTTTATTTATTTTATTTTACATTTGTTTACAAGGAGAGTCCGACTGGGCATAAAACCCTTTTTCAGCGGAGGCCCAGGGAGAAAAGCTCTATTGTTAGTAAACTATTTTGTTAGTAGAAAGAAAATTGTATGATACAATAAAGAAATAAATAGTAACAGACATTCATAACAGTAAAAAGACTATAACAGAATAAATTGGTCAAGTGGGAGACAAGACCAATAATCCTGTATAGCAATGCTTCTAGAAGACAGTTCTTACAGTAGTAGTAGTAGGTAGTGACATTGTATACAATAAGAGTGCAATTACGATACTTAGTCTTATATACAGGTAGCATAGCAAACAGAAGACTTAAAATCTGGCAGATATTAACAGTGAGAAAGAAAAAAACAACATAAGGTAGTCATATGGCTTAAATTCAAAGCTCATTACATATGCAATTAAAATTTTAAAATCAGCTAGTTCCATGGTTTGGGTTACCCATGCCCAGTACATGTACAAGTCCAAGAATTGGCAAGGTGGGCTTTAATGTGATGCTTGAAGTTTTATAAGCTAGTTGTTGTTGTTTGTCTTTCGGCTTTTCCCGGTTAGGGGTCGCCACAGTGGAACTCCGGTCCGCTAATTATTGTCAGTAGATTTTCACGAACGCTGAGGTGCCAGCTCGATGTCCAACTTCAACGAAGGCACGCCCATTTACGCATGTCTTTCGAATACCTATCCAACCATGGGGAGGGCATGCAGACTCCACACAGAAGGCACACCCCACACTCCAGCTGAGAATCGAATGGGAGAACCTCTTGCTGTGTGGCAACAATGCTACCGCTACACCACCGTGGATTTAGTTCTAATTTCAATTGGTAAGGCATTCCACAGTTTAGCAATGTAGTAGGAGTACAGAGAGTCACCTGAGCTATTTTTACTCCTGGTTACTTCGATTAGAGCTTTATTAGTGGATCTTAGTGGACGGGTACTTATGTGGGGATTAAGGAGGCCTTGTAGAGCTGGTATTTTATCGGGTTTATATTACATTTGGTGGGCGGTAGAGAGTTGCGTGAGAATGAGTTGGTGGAGTAGTTCTAACCAAGATAGTTGTCTTAGGGCCTTACAATGATGGGTTCTAAAAGGACAGCTAATGGCAAATTTTATTATAGCAGGTATCTAGCTTGCTTAGGTCTGATTTGGAGAGGTTGGTAAGGATGAGTGAGTCGTATAGTAAAGCTGACAGAAGATGAGTTCTGGCTGTGGTTTTTCTGGAGTTTGTGGTTAGGTAGTTTTTGCATCTGTATAAGGTGCCTATTTTCTTGTGTACTTTTTTTACAGTCTGGAAAATGTGTAAGTCGAACTTCAGATTTTGATCAATAACAACACCGAGAAGTAGGGTGGATGGTACTGGTCCAATCAAAGTCTTATTACTGGATGTGATGTTGAAGTAAGTGGATTGGGTTTTGAATTTAGTGGAGTGGAAGAGCATGACTTTAATTTTATTTGGGTTCAAGATTAATTGGGCATCTGCCAACCATGATTCAATAGCATTGAAGGATGTTTGGGTTAGGTTTTGTAGTTCAGGAAGAGTTGGGGCAGAACATATGAAAGTGGAGTCGTCTGCCTACTGTATAAAGGTAGTTAGAGTTGTAGCATTATGGAGATTATTTGTAAACAGATTAATAAGGAGGGGGCCTAGAATAGACCCTTGAGGCATGCCCATAGTCACTGGTAGTAAGGGAGAAGGAGCTTTGTTCCACCATACTGCTTGTTGCTGATCTATGAGGTAGTTCTGAAACCAGGCTAGAGTGGAGTAGCTTAGGTTCAGTCTGGACAAGGCAGTCAGCAGTTTGTTATGAGACACGGTATCAAAGGCTTTTGATAAGTCTAAAAAGATTGCTGATACTAGCTCACCTTTATTTCTAAGTTTACTAATGGTGTTAGTGAAGCTAATAAGGGCTGAGGTAGTACTATGGTAGGGGCGAAAGCCGTGCTGAGTTTTTGCAAGTAATTTGTCTAGGAGATGGTTAAGTATTCGGTTGTGATTTCTGATAGAGGGGGTAGGAATGCTGTGGGCCAATAGTTAGAGAAGTTGGTGGAGGGAGCTCCTTTGTGTAGGAGTATGATGTGAACAATTTTTCAGAGAGTGGGGATGTGTTGCTTGGCTATGGAATGATTAATTAGTATGGAAACTGGATAAGAGATGGCTTCAGCTACTATTTTAAAGTATGCTGAGGGTAGGTTGTTAGCTGCCATGGTTGTGGATTTTAGCCTGAGCAAGTATTTGTGTTTGTTGTGGGTTGGGACTAGTTCTAAGGTTAACTGTATCATTAATATTCAAATTTGATAAACACAATAGTTTTCTGGCTCTTTTAGTGGCTTTGTTGTTTTAAACTGGTTTTACTTACCATATGCCTTCCTACTGGATTTCTGACTTTCTTTTAGAAAATGCATTTATTTATTAATTTAGGTTTGTTTGCTAGGATAATGGACTGGTACAGCATCCTTTTCTACCACCTCCCAGGCTAAATAGCAAACAACATATACACAATAGTTGCACAGCAGATGCAGCAAGTGTAGTTATTTACATAGCAATCAGGCAAAATGCATAAACAGTTTAAAATAGAAAGAAATTAACAACATAAAGTACCACAACTAAGTAGGCTAATGATGCTGTTTTCAGTAAAGAACACAAGTAAACACAATAAGAATCACATGTGTAGTATTAATATGATGTTACAATCGTGAGTAATAATATATCCTAAAGTGCAGAAATGTAAGTCAATTGTATCAAAGCTACAGACTTAGCATCTTTGAAGACCATGCATTTGTTTGCTGCAGATATTTAGAAATACTAACATGACATAAGATAGGGTTGAAATTATATACACAAAGGAAGGTATGGAATGTTAGAGGTATAAATCCTATATCAAGGCAAATTGGTATCACATGGTTTACGATTGCAAAGTTCTGTAGCTGTTTTGGAAAGGAAAACAATTCCTGCAGGCATTGTTGTCTGATTATCTAAATATTTGGTGGTATTTAATGTTCTGTTTCCCAGATGCATACCCAAACCTCAATCCCCACTTCTTCGGTGCTTACTAACAATATTTAGGAAAATGATTACAAAGAATTGGACAAATGAGTAAACTCCTTCATTTGCATAATTTGTAAATGCTGTCAAATGTTTTCTGTCAAAAACAAATATATAGTGCTAAGATGACAATATGCAAAATAAATATATAATACAATTGCTATAAAGCTTAAACTTATTAATAGAGAAATACTAATGTATAGTCTGTGATCATTTTGTATTGTTTGGCTGTCAGTAGGAATTGATGTTAATCCTTGTGTAAATAATGTTGGCATAAATAATATAGTGTGTTTGTTCATGTATATAAAATTGCAATAGAATTGTTTAAAAAAGAAAGTGATGGGACAGTCATATGTCCCTCACTGACTGAATCAAGTTTATAGTTTTTGATTACCGTTAGGATCTTTCAGTGCCATCTATGGGCAAAATCACCCAGTGACTGGAAACCATGCTGTAGCTATTTATTGGCCTGGGAACCTCTCATTCATCCAAGAAAATACCTGTTCCATTCTGTAATCACACTGAATGCTACCCATGAACCTGAGGTCTGCCCAGAATATATCAGATATAATTTATGACTTATAGTAGAAGAAGAAATGATGCTGTATAGGCAGAAATGTTTAATAAAACACTGTAGGACATACCAAATAAAACACAGTAAGCGCTTTGCTTCATCAGACCATAAAACTCACAGTAGACATACAATATAAATAGCCCTCTAATCGAACAATTTAAAACTCAGTTAATCAATCAACCATTCATTTAATATAAAAAGGTCTTCTCTGTTTAAGGTTGGGTCTTAAAGAGACCCTGCCATTGAGCCCCATGCCTCTATCTGCTTGTAAGTTCAGGATCCAGTATAATTTCCTGTTCTCGGTAATATTCTTGATATCACCCAACCTTTCCCCTACCGTAATGGTCTCTATCACCTTAAATTTAAAACTGTGCTCTAACCCTAAACCCATAACATGTTTTGCTAATGAATTTAGACCAGTCAGATGTCCTGAAGATCTTCCCTAATTCTGTCCTTAAAATGGAGATCTGTCTTCCCTACAGAAAATTGTTGACATAACTGGCATTGGGCCAAATAGACTAGGTGTTTAGTAAGACAGTTAGCTACTATCTTGAAAAAATATCTCTTATTGGTAGTAGGGTGTACAACAGTACTATCACTTTCTAAAAACAAGCAAAAATTGCAGCTATCACACTGAAATGTGCCAAAATCTATATGCTACAATGGTTCATCTTTCTAACAGCATAGCATCCTTTTCAGTGTCTTCTTGTTCCTAAACCTAAAGGGCGGTCTGGAACCAATCACACTATTAACCAACTCATTTGATGTGAGAATATGTCAATTATTTTCAATAATATTACATATAGAGTTGACATTACTGAAGTATGTCATGGTAATGGGGACATCTGCCATAAGGAAATCCATTGCTATATCATTCTGACTATAGTTCTTGTCTATGGAGGGTTCCTTAGAAATGGGAGTGGCAGACCTTATTTTTCTATCTATATTGGTGGCCATCAACCCTTTATCTAATTTATCTATAGAATATCCCCAATCATATAACTCCTGTTGCATTACATTTACTTCTTTCTGAAACAAATCATCTCTATTATGTAACCTGGATAACCGTAGGGTCTGTCCCCGTATAATATTCCTGTTTATTCTAGGTGGATGCATACTCTTGTGATGCAATATATGATTCCTGTGACATGGTTTCCTATAGCTTCCAGTCATAATCTCATTGGGGTTATCCTTCTCTAGACTGACATCTAAAAATTCAATTTTAGTAGTTGAAACTTTGTAATCAAACCTTAGAAATGAGCTAGTACTATGTAAATAGGTGACAAAATATTCAAACTGCTCTTGGGCCCAGTCCATAAAATAAAGATGTCATCCACAAATCTACAATAGGACTTATATAGGCTAGATACACATGATTATTCAAAACATACATGGATTCCCAGTGTGCCATCACACTATTCGCGTAACTGTTTGCACACAGTGTTCCAGAGAACACATTATTTTCCAGAATAGTCTCAATGAACAAACATATAAGATCTATAAACTTAAGAGTATAGTCACTGTTAACTAACAGAAAATCTTTAACATACTCTGTCCCTATGTCATTGGGAATAACTGTAAACAATGAACATGCATCCATCTTAACAAGCATAACACCATCGCTCAAAGAACTATCACCTACATTGTCATAAAGATGTCTCAAAAACTGTTTAGTATCATGTAAAATGATATTTGTCTTATCTGGTGCTTCCCTAAGATGTTTATCAACAAAACCAGACAAAAATCTGGTTACCCACCCACAGCCAGACACGATGGGTCTGAACAGTGGGTGGGTTAAATCCTTATGTACTTTTGGCAGCCCTTGGAAAATGGGTATCATGAGTGCATCCACCATAAAAATCTATACAAATTATCAGTAATGTCATTACTCAAGTGACACTCATATAACATAGAGCAAACCCCTTCCTATAAATTCTCAATTTGTTGCATACAGACATGTTGAGTCTTCTTTACCTTATTGCATGAAAATATCGAATGGCAATAATGTTGTAAATGCCGTACATCAGAAGTGTTTTTGCGGGATCATGGTACAGTGGGGATGATAAAATTTGCTCTTTCCTCACTGTAGTGCAATCTTGGAGATGGTATATATAATTAGTGGGGGTGTGCGGGGTGCAGCCGCCCACAAGAACAGTTTCCATGTATGGCATTTTCGATGCTTTTGCCATTTGATATTGTCATCTTTCGACAAGATAATATAGACACGACAGGTTCATATACATTAACATTTCCTATCATAGCTAAAATACTTTCATTATAAACAATGTCATTATATTTATTCAAAAGTTCTCTTTACATATTTTCCATTCTAGTAGCCAGTTCTTTCTCTTGAGGGCTAAAAAATTCAGTCAACAGCTTGATATAACTAAAGCTCATGTCCATATTCAGAGCCTGCAATTGCTTAAGTAATAGCAGAAAGGTCTCACCGTAAGTAGGCATGCAAAGAATTCGTAAGCCCCTTGGGACCACTTTATAGTGAAGGAAAGCCTCCATATGGAGGCATTGCCATTGGAGTCTTTTTAGCTTAAATAACCCATTTTCAAATTCTTTTAAAGCAATTTTAAAAATGTCCAATGAGAGGGCTCCATATTAGGTTCATCACCTGTCAGATTCAGTTGTAGTGGCGGGTTGACATCCAAGACGTTTATTTTCTATCAGCCAGCTTTAACTCTCAATATAATTCTCTTCACGCTGTTGCTGATTCCCAGGAAGTGTTACAAACAAACGGCATCCGTACCCTTTCATTTCAGCTGCTATTCCAGTAGACTTCACTACCATGCATCTTTGAGAAGCATCCACTTTTGGCAGCTTTAAAAGGTTTCTTAATATCTTTATTTTTTGCTAATACAGTTCAAAAGCTTTAGTCATAAAGTTCCAGCAAGTATTTTTTTCTGTTTTTACATGCAGTATGAGCTCATTTTGTTGTAATATGCTTAGATAAAAACATGATTAGCATTCTGCTATGAACATGCATTTGAAAGACTTCAGGTAAAATGAAAATAATTTCAGAGAATACTTTGTGTGCCACACTGTGACACACAGTTTAATGCTATGAATAGTCCAAAATATTGCTTTATAAGGTATATAGGAATGCTAATATTAAAACATAAATGAAAGCTGTTATAAAGATGCATAGGGATCAGGTTCTATAAAATGGAATACATATGTTAGAGCAATGAATGATCTGTTTTTCATGAAAAAGATGAAATAGTACTGAAAGATGATTTTATAAAATGTATTGTGAGTCTATTTATAGAATTGTGAACCTTTTTATCACATTTACTTTGCTGGACTTTATTTTGAGCGTATCTTATTTTGTTTTAATTGCTTTAAGATGACTAGACAAATAATTCTAAAGAGAGAGCATTGGTATGTATTAAATGTGGATGTCATGCAAAGCTGCATGCATTTCAAAGGCAAATATTGCTTTGAAAATATAATCTCATTTGAAATTCTGAAGGTGGAGGTACAGAGGTACAGCAGTTATCATTACTTCTCACAGCACTTGCTTTATGGGTGTTGTTCCTGCCTGAGGTGCCTTCTCTTTAGAGTCTGAATGTTCCTTCTGAATTAGCATACATTTTAAATGGGTTTTCTGGATTCTTCTGACATCCAAAATGCAGACATGTAGGTAGATCATTTGGGACATTTAAAGTACCTGTAGGAGTGAGTGCATGTGTATGCATGCCTCTGCCTGTCTGTCAATTTATGTATCAGCCTGTGTCCATCTAAAGATGCATTAGTGTGCCACTCAGGAGAAGTTTTCTGCTCATAAGGGGAGCTGAAAAGAATGCTATGTGTAAACACTATAAAGAAAGTACATGCAAAGTTAACTTTAAATGTTTAGTATTAGAAGCATTGAGTAACACCAAAAATATTATTAACATAGAGGAAGAACTGGGATGGCTAGATTACTGTTAGCAAGTTAAATTAAATGCATGTTTTTTTTTCCCTGGTCTCAATAATAGAAAGGAATTTATTATATACTTAAAAAGAAAAGGGTTATAACGCTGTCTTTTTTAGAACTTTTGTAGAAGTTTTATTTCTCTTTAATGTAGCCTATTTTATCATGTGACTAGGCTTTTTCTTTAATTTAGCCTATTTTATCATGTGACTAGGCAAGGGTGAGAGAGTGGTGATTGCAGCAGATTTCAATGGTCATGTTGGTGAAGGGAATAGAGGGGATGAGGAAGTGATGGGTAGGTATGGTGTTAAGCAAAGGAATGTAGAAGGTCAGATGGTATTGGATTTTGCAAAAAGGATGGACATGGCTGTGGTGAATACATATTTTAACAAAAGGGAGAAGCATAGGGTGACATACAAGAGTGGAGGAAGATGCCCACAGGTGGATTATATTCTACGCAGGAGGGCCAGTTTGAAGGAGATTGGAGACTGTAAAGTGGTGACAGGGGAAAGTGTAGTTAGGCAGCATAGAATGGTGGTCTGTAGAATGATGTTGGTGATCAATAAGAAGAGGAGGATTGTGAGGGCAGCACCAAGGATCAAATGGTGGAAACTTAAAAGGGTGATTATGAGGTGGAGTTCAGGGAAGAGTTAAGACAGGCACTGGGTGGGAGTGAAGAGTTACCGAATAGCTGGGTAACTACAGCAGAGCAAGTAAGAGAAATGGCTAGAAAGATGCTTGGTGTGACATTTGGACAGAGGAAGGAGGACAAGGAGACCTGGTGGTGGAATGAGGAAGTACAGGAGACTATACAGAGAAAGAGGCTGGCAAAGAAGAAGAAGTGGGATTGACAGAGATGAAGAAAGTAGACAGGAATATAAGGAGATGAGGTGCATGGCAAAGAGGGTCTATATTAGAACATCGAAGTTTCAGAACTTCGAATGTTCTAATATCGACCTCTATTCAGTGAAAGCTGAAAATATCGAAGCAACAGAAAACTGAATTTTTTCCTAGGGAAAGAATTTGGTTGTCCATTTCTGTTGCTTTGGTATTTTCAGCGCTGTGGTGGAAAGTTACGGGTTGGGTTTAGGTTAGTGTGCGATTGAGTGCGGGTTAGGTTAGTTAGGGTTATGGTGCGGGTTAGGTATGTGCGATTGTGTGGACGTGAGGGTTAGGGCTGGTTAGGTGAGTTAGGGCGCAGGTCAGGTAAGTGTGCGATTGTGTGGACGTGAGGGTTAGGGTGGGGTAGATGAGTTAGGGTTAGGGAGCGGGTGAGGTGAGTGCGCGATAGTGATGGACCTTAGGGTTAGGGTTTGGGTTAAGGTAAGTGGATAGTTAGTGGTGCGTGTATAATTTAGTGTAGGGTTAGGTGTAAGATTTTAGGTGTATGTGTGTGGATTGCTGTTTGTTTGGTGTGCTTGTGTTGTGCGTATGCATTTTGGAACAGCAAATTTTTTACCTAGGAAAAAATGTGCTGTTCTGTATGTTCGATGTTTTCAGCTTTCACTGAATAGGGGTCGATATTAGAATATTCAAAGTTTTGAAACTTCGATGTTCTAATATAGACCTGGCAAAGAGAGAGGTGGCGAAGGCTAAGGATAAGGCATATGAAGTGTTATATGAAAGGATGGACACTAAGGAAGGAGAAAAGGACCTGTACCAATTGGCTAGACAGCGGGACCGAGCTAGGAAAGATGTGCAGCAGGTAAGGGTGATAAAGGATAATGAAGGAAATGTACTCACAAGTAAGGAGAGTGTGTTGAGCAGATAGAAAGAGTACTTTGAGGGGCTGATGAATAAAGAGAATGAGAGAGAGAAGGTTGGATGATGTGGGGATGGTGAATCAGGAAGTGCAATGGATTAGCAAGGAGGAAGTAAGAATAGCTATGAAGAGGATGAAGAATGGAAAGGCTGTTGGCCCAGATGACATACCTGTGGAAGCACAGAGGTGTTTAGGAGAAATGGCAGTGGAGTTTTTAACCAGAGTGTTTAATGAAATTTTAGAAAGCTAGAGGATGCCTGAGGAGTGGACAAAAAGTGTTTTGCTACCAATTTTTAAGAATAAGAGGGATGTGCAGAGCTATAGTAACTACAGAGACATAAAACTTATCAGTCACAGGATTAAGTAATGGGAAAGAGTAGTAGAAGCTACGTTAATAAGGGAGGTAATGATTAATGATCAGCATTATGGTTTCATGCCAGGAAAGAGCAGTACAGATGCGATATTTGCTCTGGGAGTGTTGATGGAGAAGTACAGAGAGGGTCAGAAGAAGTTGCATTGTGTCTTTGTGGACTTAGAGAAAGCATATGCAGGGTGCCCAGAGAGGAGTTGTGGTATTGTATGAGGAAGTTGGGGGTGGCAGAGAAGGATGTAAAAGTGGTACAGGATATGTATGAGGGTAGTGTGACAGTGGTGAGGTCTGCAGTGGGAGTGACGGATGCGTTTAAGGTGGAGGTGGGATTACATCAAGGATCAGCTCTGAGCCCTTTCTTATTAGCAATGGTGATGGACAGGTTGACAGATGAGATCAGACAGGAGTCCCCATGGACTATGATGTTTGCAGATGACATTGTGATCTGTAGAGAGAGTAGGAAGCAGGTTGAGGAGACCCTGAAGTGGTGGAGATATGCTCTAGAGAGGAGAGGAATAAAAGTCAGCAGGAATAAGACAAAATATATGTGTGTGAATGAGAGGGAGGATAGAGGAATGGTGAGGATGCAGGGAGTAGAGTTGGCGAAGGTGGATGAGTTTAAATACTTGGGATCAACAGTTCAGAGTAATGGTGAGTGTGGAAGAGAGGTGAAGAAGAGAGTACAGGCAGGATGGAGTGGGTGGAGAAGAGTGTCAGGAGTGATTTGTGGCAGACAAGTACCAGTAAGAGTGAAAGGAAAGGTGTATAAGAGGGTAGTGAGACCAGCTATGTTATATGGGTTGTAGACAGTGACATTGACAAAAAGCCAGGAGTCAGAGCTGGATGTGGTACAGTGAAAGATGTTAAGATTTGCACTGGATGTGACGATAGTGGACAGGATTAGGAATAAGTATATTACAGGGTCAGCCCAGGTTGGACAGCTTGGAGACAAAGCCAGAGAGGCAAGATTACATTGGTCCGGACATGTGCTGAGGAGGGATTCTCGGTATATTGGGAAAAGGATGCTAAGGATGAAGCTGCCTGGTAAGAGGAAAAGCGGAAGGCCTAAGTTAAGGTTTAAGACATGCAGGTGGTTGGTGTGATAGAGAAAGATGCCGAGAACAGGAAGAAATGGAAACAAATGATCCGCTGTGGCGACCCCTAATGGCAACAGTCAAAAGAAAAAGAAGAAGAAGAAGGCTTCTTAACTTAGATTGGATGTTGTTGGGTGATGTATCCCAATAATGGGTATTTAATATATGTAATGAACAATGGATTTTAGTCTGAAGAAGTCTTTGAGAGTGAAGGGAGATGAAAGTGCTAACTGAAGTCATTGTCTTGTTACTAAAGTGCCGGTAATCCTACAGATACTGCAATTTATTTTTTATTCTGTTTTCTGACAGTTATTTGCTTTTGCTGTGCTGCTTTTTGCTAATTTTTTAGAAGTTGCAGTTTGTATCTGTATGGAAAACCGACCCCTCACAGGAACTAGCTTCCCAGCTCTACCAGCTGGGTGTATGCTGAATGACACACCCACTGGGTCATTTATAGTTAATCCTGAAGGTACTAGCAGTGTTTTAATTGGGAGTCAAAGGAGGGTGAGGTGAGTCTGAATGGAAATTCAAGTGAAGAGATTTTGAACGGATGTCTTGCTATACCCTTTAATCCATTCAGTACCAGCAATAGTGTAACAGTGCCTATGAATATAGTGGCTAACTGTGATGAACTGTTTAAGAACCTGGAAAATGATCTTGTGTCACTCAAATGCTTGCAATGGGACAACTTATTTTTTGAAAACTGCTTACTGAATCAACAGGTCCCAAAGGGACTTAAAGTAATTAAATTGCCTGCTGGCAATAATCTACCAAAAAATAGATAAATGGCTCAAGATAAATCAAAGAGCCAGTCTGCAATACATGGAAGCATTACATAAGTTCAATAATGCTAAACTTCAGTCTGTTACTGAAAATGTGAAAAAGAACTATGTGAGACTTAAAGAAGTGACTTCTAATGATAATTTTGCTAGCAAAATATACTTAAGTCAAGATAATTTAATCAAACTCAATGATACTTTAATCCAAAGAAAAGTCAAAAAATTCTTGAGAGACAAGAATGACTGTGCGAGGGGGGGTTGGCCTCAGCATATGGGTTGAAACTGCATAGTGCGAATAGAGCTACCGTGATGATGGAAGACGCTACTCTAAGAAGCGAGGAGGAAGCAAATTCACTAAGAAGGTCAGGGAGACTGCATAGCAAGCCTGGAAATCAGGGTGCTACGAGCACAAATAAGACAGCAAAAGTGAGTGAAAAACATGTTTCAGTAACAAAAAATGCTGAACAAGTAGTCAGACCCAATGTGAAGGGGGTGAATGCCTGCACCAACTCAGTTCACACTAAGGAAATAGTTACCCATCACAACAATGAATGTCAACAAGTGGTCGAAGTATATCAGAGGGTTAATAACCAGGAGAGAATATGGGCTCAAGTAACAGCAAGCTGCAGAAAAGAAAGGTTCAAAAATTACAACAAGCAATCAAAAAACGGATTTGCACAAGTGAACCACAACACGAGAAATTGGAAAACAAACAAATTAACCAAGGATGACATAGGTACTGTAAACTTTAAAATAGTTAATCTCTCTAATTATGAATTATCTAGAGAGGAATGTTGTGTACTAAGTAAAGGATGGAATTTTGCTCTGGCTCAGAGAGCAGACAAATTAGTTACTGTAAATAAATTAAGAGACTATGTTAGAAGCCTTAATTTCGGCATAATGTTTAACAAACGGAGTAAAATAAAAGGTGAGTTTTATAAGCCCAGTTGCTCTAACCCACCATTATGTAAGGAGTTAGAAATATTTTTAAATGTACGTGCAGCACAAATTGTTGAAACATTCGACAATAGAGTTGGATATAAGTATAACAACTTGACTAAAAATAAGAAAGAATGTTTTGAGAAATTATATAAAAATGAAGAAGTACTGATATTTAAAACTGATAAAGGGGGATCCTTGGACCTAGATAGGGGAGAATATTAGTATAAAATGAGAGAATTGTTAAAAGACAAAAAAATTCTATAAAAAAGTGACATTTTCAGATGTAAAGAAAGGGATATGCACTTATAGATTCTTGTATTGAAGAATGGTTTTGCACTGGCAGAAGAAATGAAAATCAAGAAAGAATCTAACTAATACTAACCACAAAAACTTAGAATACCCTCCGCTAAGGCCTATTGTTGCAAGTGCTAAAAGTAAGACTGAAGAGCTGTCTTTTTTTGTTGACAAAAGGTTACAAAAAGTGGTACCTAAAGACATTACATATATAAGAGATAGCTTTGACTTTCTGAGTAAAATTGAGACTGTAGTTGTGAATGAAACTGAAGTGTTAGTTACATTGGATATTAATTCCCACTATACTATGATTCCTAATATAGATGGTGTGGAAACAGAATCAAACTTTTAAGATCTAGAATATTCTCTTCTGATACGGTAGGATTGCTTATGGAAATGATTGATCTGGTATTAAGTTGTAACTATTTGGAGTTATATGAACAATTGTATGTTCAAATTAATGCAGTGGCTATGGGAGCAGCTTTAGCTTCCAGTTATGCCAATGTATTTATGCAAAGTTGGGAGACAGCTAACATCATCAGTTGTGAATATAATGAATATATATTAAAGATGGTTTACTTTATTGATGTCTTTTTAATTTGGAGAGGGCCTATTGATATCATGAATGATTTCCCGAAATATATTAATAATGTATGTTCATATCTTAAATTTAATCATAATTATGACATGCATGGAATTAACTCTTTAGATCTTAATATTTATAAGGAAGACAACAGGTTGATATCTAAGATTTATAAGAAAGATTTTCAGAACAACATGTACTTACATTATTCTAATCTCCATCCCAAGAAAACAAAATCTAATATTAAGGGCCAGTTTAAAAGGATAAGCAATCTCACTAAAGATGATAATGATTTCATACAAGAAGCTGAAAATTTCTGTAAAAGAATGGAATGTAGAGGGTATCCTAACAAGGATATGAATAAGTTGTTGGATAAAGAAATAGATGAAAGAAAAGTATGTAAATGTGATAGTACAAAAAGAAGAGAAGAGAATATGCGCATAAGACAGCACTAGCAGTGCAAAATAGTGTTGATTCTAAAGCTATAAAAAGTATTATTAGTAGAAATTGAGGTATTTCCAAAGCTAATAATGAAATTATGAAAAAGATAGGTACAGGGCCCAGGTTTGTACAAAAGAGAGCTAAAAATTATAAAGATCTTTTTCAGAGTAAACTAAATAGAAAAATACAAGTCGAAGGTAAAAAAGGAATGAATAAGTGTTTCAGCTGTAAAATGCAACTATTTGTATACTGACTCTAGTGAAATTGAAGTGGGAAACTATGTAGTCAGAATAGCAGGAAATTTTTCATGTAAGAGTAAAAAATATAGCTTATCTATTAATGTGCATGGATTGCCATGCTTTTTATGTTGGAAGAACTACCAGGGAGCTCAGCAGAAGAATTTATGAGCATAAGTATGCTATTCTCAATGGAGATGAAAATAATTTTATGTGTAAACACTATCTTCTTCTTCTTCTTTTGGCTTTTTCTCAGTTAAGGGTTGCCACAGCGGATCACCTGTCCACTCATGATTGGCAGTGGAGTTTTACGGTGCCATGGTGCCAGCCCGGTGCCCAACCTTCCACAGAAGGCACACACATGCACACACTCACACCTAGGGCCAATTTGGAGTGTCCAATTCTCCTACAGCATGACTTTGGGATGTGGGAAGAAATCTGAGCACCTGGAGGAAACCCATGTGACCACAGGGAGAACATGCATACTCCCCACAGAAGGCACCCAGCCGAGAATCAAACTGGAGAGCCTCTTGCTATGAGGTGGCAAAGCTAACCGCTGCACCACCGTGGCTGCCCCTATGTGTAAACACTATAAAGAAAGAAAATGCAAAGTTAACTTTAAATGTTTAGTATTAGAAACATTGAGTAACACCAAGAATATTATTAACATAGAGGAAGAACTGGGATGGCTAGAGTACTGTTGCAAGTTAAATTAAATGCATGTTTTTCCCTGGTCTCAATAATAGAGAGGAATTTGTTATGTACTTAAAAAGAAAAGGGTTAAAACATTGACTTTTTTAGAATTTTTGTAAAAGTTTTATTTCTCTTTAATTTAGCCTATTTTATCATGACTAGACTTTTTCTTTAATATAGCCTATTTTATCACGTGACTAGGCTTTTTCTTTAATTTAGCCTATTTTATCATATGACTAGGCTTCTTAACTTAGATTGTATGTTGTTGGGTGATGTATCCCAAGAATGGGTATTTAATGTATGTAATGAACAATGAATTTTAGTCTGAAGATGTCTCTGAGAGTGAAGGGAGATGAAAGCACTAACTGAAGTCATTGTCTTGTTAATAAAGTGTTGGTAATCCTACAGATACTGTAATTTATTTTTTATTCTGTTTTCTGACAGTTATTTGCTTTTGCTGTGCGGCTTTTTGCTAACTTTGTACAGATATAATGAAGCAGCTTATACCACTAAGTTAATTAACCCTAAACCTCTTTCTTATTTATTTACTTGGAAAACTTCTCTTTTTACTGGGTTTAACCTGGAACATGTTGTAAATGAAACAAAAAAAAAATGATCTGTAGTAAATCCTTTTCAAATACTGTTGGCAACATAAATACACTTGCTAAGAATGCTATTTTTCCCATCAATACTGAATTTATCAAATGAGAATGTTTTCTGAATGATAATTTATATGTTCTCCTGAAAAGGCATTTGCTTTATTTCTTGTATTATTTTTCCTATTGAATTCTGCTAGCATCTTTATTCCCATACAGTATACCTACTGCAGCACAGACATTTAATTCATTGTAAAATATATACTCCCAGTATTTACTACTTCATCTAAACCTTTACTTTTCTCATTATTTAAAGCCATCCTTATCATCTCTAAACACTCATTGGTGCAACTTATTACTTCTTTTACCCAAGATTTTTTTTTTGCAACTATTATAATTTCATCTACATATGTTAACAGTACTGGAATTCTTAGACCTTCAAGTATTATACACCCGCCTCTTAATTTTGTAATTTATTTCACATACTATCACATTAATAATTAATGCAAATAGTGTAAAACATATTGGACATACCCATCTTGTACCACTCTTCATATGTACCTCTTGGTTATCCAGCAATTTACAAGTATTTTTAGTTTATTATTACTATACGCTGACATTGTTTGCTACCAAAATGTTGAAATTCATATGGTCGATGATCATAATGATGTCAAAATCATTACATCGAATGGCCAAAATACTGAAAATAAAAATTTCAAAGTTTAAAGGGTCGACAAACGCCTGCAAACTAACACTAGTGTTTTTGCAGGGGGGCTGTGCCCCCATGCACCCCCCAGTGGGCGGCCACATCCCCACCCCCCGCTACTTATATATTACAACTCCAAGATCATACAGCAGTGCTGACAAGGGTAAATCCTTGCCTGTTGTCAACATAATGTCGACAGATAATTTGCATGCACTTTCTGTCGACCAAATGAACTACTTAATATTCATGTGTCGACCTTATGTGTCGATCAAATGAAGTTAGACCATATGAATTTCAACATGTTGATAATAAACCGCTGACATATTTAATTTCCTAAATTTCTCATTTATATTATACTCATTTATTATTATCCATAAGAATTCATGCCTAGTTGTGTCAAATGGCTTTTTAAGGTCTCCTATCATGATTTTCACTTCTTTTCTTTTCATAATATCATCCACAATTTTTCTATCATTAATAATTCTTGGCAACCCTTTTCTTTTATACTATATATGCTATCTTCCATAATATTTTCCATTTTAGTTTCAAATCTCTTTTGTATTATTTTCAAAAAGATCTTATAATCATTATTATTCGATACTATTGGTCTCCAGTCTTTTAATTTTGTTATATTTTCCTTCTTCCATATGAATTTAAGTATTTCACTACACAATTCTTTATACATAAAACCTTCATTTAACCTTTCATTCAAAATCTTTAAAAAATATATTTTTTAAAATCCCTTACGTTTGTAAACAATTCATATATTATTCCATGTTGGCCTGCAGCTGGATCTATATTAACTTATCCTAATACTTTATATTGCTCATTCAAAGAAATCTCATTTTCAACTCTTTATTGTCTTTTTCTGTTAACTTTTTACCTTCCACATTTTTCACTACCTTCTTTTTTCTTTAAATATTTCTTGCATGTATTGCACTACACTAGTCATAATCTTTTCCTGAGTTCTTTCTATTTCTCCTTCTACACATTTTATTTCTTTCATTACACTACCATCATCCTTTACTAATATGCTTAAGTAACTTGACACTTCTCCTTTTCTTCTAAAATATATCTTTGCTAATATAATAATTATTGTATCTTTTCTTGATTTCTTTCATATAATTATTTTTCTTTATCAAAGTACTTTCTATAATTTTGTTCTAAATATTCCAGTGCATTGTTTTATTTCTTTTATATTTTCTTTCTCTATTTTTCTCACATCATATTGTAGTATTCAAAAGTAAATGCAAAAGTAATTTTTCATCTTTTTCCTTAAATATCATCCACCATTCAGACCACTTTTTATAACATGTTCTCATAGTAACATGTCTTTCCATAACTGTATTACTAATCTTTTTCCTTCTTCATTTCATGCTTTCTCTTTTGCTGTTTTTATTCCTTTGCCTATTTTAAATATTCCGTGCTTTCTTTTATCTCTAGCCCTTTTGCAAGATGATCAGAAAATCCTGTTTCAACTTCCCCCTTTTCTCCTATAACTAAACTTTCTGATGCTATAAAATAATCCATTCAGTTTTATATAGACACCTTTTGTAAGTCAATGAATTTTTGTCCTAAAGTTTTAACTTACCATGACTTATCACATCTAACATTTTTCTTATGTCATTTCTTTTCTTGTTTATACTTGTCTCTTAAACCACAGTTAGTCTCCTGTTGTTAAAATATTCACTACATAAAAATCACTGCATAAAATCTGAAGAAATAAGCTTTTCCTTCCATTACAGTTAGTATAGGCATATAATATTATCATTCTATATACTTGTTCTTTCCATTTTAAATCTATAATGGTTAATCTTCCCATTTTTGCTAAAGTTACTTTTAATATCTTTACTGTATTTCTACAGAATATGGCTATTCTAGAACATCTCTCATTTCCCAAATTCCAGATTATTTTTCCTCCATGTAGATTCTCTGTTTGTAATCCTTTTTCATCTGTTAAAAATCTTGTGACTTCTAATATAATTACATCTACATCAAATGTATAACACAACTCCAAAATTGCTATTCTTTTTACTACATTCTTAACACTATTCACATTTACAGAAAGCACTGTAAAATTTTCATTTTCCCTTTTCCTTAGATTTATGGTTCCATAAGTTCATAGCTAATTACTAGACTATCTTTTTAATACGCCATTCTAAACATATACAGTTTCATTCCCAAAAGGGAGAACTAAATGCTGTACCTTATGTCTGTGAATCAAACACCTTAACCATTATACCAAGACCCAATCTTTAGTCTTATATATTCTTTTTCATCCATTTCCTTTATTTTTTCTTTTGTACTTATCCCTTTAAATTTTATTTTTCAGTCTTTTACCCTTTTACCAATTGAATTATTTTGTTTCCTTTTACTATGTCCCAGTTTACTTCATGACTTATTTCAAATAATTTTCTATGTCCTCTTCCTTATTTCTTTTTCATCTAATTTTTCTTCTATTTCTACTACTTCTCAACATTTTTCTCTGTTTTTCATTTTCTTATCTTTCCTTTTCTTTTTCCTTACTGTTGTTTTCATTTTTGCTATCCATCCATAAATGTCCAATTTTGTTACATTTATAACTTTTCATTTCACATTGTTGCATCATGTAGCATTCCTCCACAAATGCAACACTTTCTTTTGTCACTATTACTTATTAAATGTCCTTCTTTTCCACAAAATAAAAAAATGTTTTGGGCTGTCACTAGCAATTTACAATACCCCTATTCCCCTCCACATTTATTATGCTTGGTATATGCATATATTTTTTCTTTCTATTTTCAATACAGTATTACAATCTCAGCCACCAGTCCATAAACCACTTTTGTCATAATCTTTTGCAATATCTACTACTTCTTTGCATAAAGCTTTTAAATGCCCTTTCAGAGTATTTCTTTCTATGTCTGTTCAGAATTGTACACACATCTTTATTTTTATTTCTCTGTAAAATGCTTTTATCACATACAGATTACATGGGTTGCAGGCTTTCTTTTTTTTTTATATTCTCCAATAAAATTTTCCTTTTTAAAAATAGGCACAAATATAATGTCACAAATGTCTCTTTGATAATAAGAATAAATGCTCTTACCTCATGTCCTTTTACACCCAACAGAGCTATTTAATTGTCCCACACGTCTTACCTGTCCATTTCTTTGTATTCTTTACTTTGAATCCTTAGTATGTACTTCCATTTTTAAATTTTTTTCTGCCTTCTTTTCTGCTAGTCCACTTTTGCCTTATTTTACTTTCTCTGCATATGTTTTCTTTTCCATCCCACGACTATTCTTCAGGATTGCCTCTGCATCCCCCTTTTGTATTTTCTCTGTACCTTGAATTATCTCATGAACTTCTCTCTTCCCTTTCTACTAAAAAATGTACCTCTTTTTACTTTATTTTGCTGCTTGTGCTTAGGAGTTTAACTGCATTTAGTTTGCTGTATTTATTATTGCTTGTTGGTTGTATCACTAAATTGATGACAGTATTCTACTGAATCGCTGCTTTATTTGTGCTGTCTGTTACTGTTGTGATTTGTGAGCTACTGTTTCAAAGCAATCTACTGATTAACTATATTTCATTGCTATCTACTGCAATTCATTACTGTTTTATTGCATTTTACTGCATTTCATTGCTGGTTAACTGTATTTTTTCGTACTGTGAGTTCTATTCCTTTGACTATAAGTTATTAATCTCTGCTTCATTATGAGTTTTTTCTTACTGAGTTCTTAACCTTAAAATTGAGTAGCATAGTCTAGATACAGGTCTGTTGCATCCAGAGCTTTGGTTGCATTGTTTTTAACCCTTTTTGAGGTATTCCAGCTACAGGTTTTTACTTAGTAGCACTTGTGCTATCATCTAGTAGTACTACTCGTAGACCTTCCTCCCTTTACCCTCTCAGCTCTTTCAGTTTCAAACAAATATGGATGGACAATTTCTCTTGTCAATATGGTTGATATGGGCATCCTGAGACAGTGTAGTAACTGTCTCATGTAAACAGACAACCCTCTACTACTACCACCTAGGAACACAATTTGTGAGAGATGCAAATACTTCAAGCACCTAGTGTCATTGCTGACTCTCCCACAAACCAGTATATCTGGCACTGAGAATGTTGGTAACATGAACACCAAACCTCAAACACCACCCACACCTACACAACACACTCCCACATATCTGGAAGCCTTCAACAAAAGCATACACAAACAAAAGAGACCTTTGAGGCATAAATGCATGCAAGCTCCAAAGCCTACCACACCACACACCACACATAGTCCACACACCTGTGTCTCACAGCCACTAAGGCCTAAACATAAACCCAGCATATTGGTCATAGGAGTCTCCATTGTGTGGTGCACAGATGTTCCCCTCACCAGGCTGGATAAGGAGAATGTCACAGTTAGTTGTTTGTTGGGTGCCAGAATCTGCCACATCACCAATGCACTCAAGTCTCTCAACAGGTAATGTTATAACGCTGTCATAGCCCATGTAGACATGAATGACTTGAGATGTACCTCCCTGGACTATATGAAAAGAGACATGATCGAGCTCGCTGAATATGTGTCTCAATACAAACAGAAAATGATTGACTTTAACAACTGGCTTAGTTTCCGGTGTCATTCAAAGGGGATCCAGTATCTGACAGCCTGGGATGACATGTTTGACAAGTCACGATGCCTTGCTAGAGATGGCCTGCATCTGTCTGCCTTGGGCTTCAGGCTCCTAGCAAAGGCTCTTGCCTACCCCATAGTGTCTTTTTTAGGCAATGCCATGAGGTCAAAACTACCAACATGAAAATTTCATCAAAATATAAATTAAAGGTTTTGTTGCTAAACGCTAGGGGCCTAAACATGAAACCTAACTAACTGCAAGCATTCTTAACCTTTGAAGAAGCTGACATTTGTGCAGTCACAGAAACCTGGTTCAAAGCTGCAGACAGCACCCCAGCCATACCAGGTTACTCATTCCATCGTTCACTCACACCCCAAGCCATGGGCAGCAAAACAAAAGGAAGTGGAGTTGCAGTATATAAAAAAGACATACACACTAGGCTGGTCAAACAGTATGATGCACAGGAAATACTCCAGGTGCAGTTAGCAATTGATAAGACCCCTATTCAAATCATAGCTAGATACAGACCTTCAACTCTGACTCAAGATGCCCACTCCACCTATCTGGACCTCTTTGAATCTATCAAGATTCAAGCCTTTACCCTGATCCTGCGCAACTTTAACTATCCAACCACAGATTGGAAGAAATATTCACGCCAAAACACAAATGCCCAGAGATTCCTTGAGTTCATCAATCAAATGCCTTGGACCAGTTGGTTGACACCCCCACATGAGATGAAAATATCTTGGACTTGGTATTAACCAACATGAGCAAGCATTGCAGCATCCCTACAGTGTCATCAATCCTGATAAGATCCGACCACAAAGCAGTCACTTTTGAAGTCAACATCTCCCCCGAATCCCCCCCCCCCACTCTAGCTAGGGTCAAACAAAAAAACTTCTCCAAAACTGATTATAACCTCCTAAGGGAGGGTATAAACAGTTTCACAGCCCCTCCCCCTCCACAGAAATTGGCACATATGTCCAAACTTACACCAAAGTACTATATGAGCATTTATATAGGTGCATGGAATCAGGAAAATCAGACAGGACAAAATCTTCCTCCTCAAGGAAGAGTAAACCTGTCTGGTGGACATCTACAGTAAATAAACTCTTTACTAAAAGGAAAAAATTGCTGTCTAGGACCAAGGAAGAGTAGGTTTCTAATTGGAAGCAATCTTTCCTTAGCCTGAACAAGCAAATAAGAGCACTAGTGGAGTCTTCCAAAGAAAACTTCGAGTCCAAACTGGCCATATCTACTAAAGACAATCATAAGGCTTTCTTCACATACATCTGTCTGCCTGAAGGGAAGCACCCAGAGCTGCTCAGAACTGGTGGTCAAGGACACCACATACACAAACCCTGTATATATAGCCAACCTGCTGGCAGACACGTTCAGTGAAAACTTCACTCCTCTGCACCCCCCATCAGTAAAACAGGACATCCTCAGTACCTGCCCCAGTCCTCTTATCTCTAAGGAGTAAGTCAACACTGCCCTCTCAAAGACAGAAATACAGCCTCCATGGGACCCAATAACATCCCAGGTTGCATCCTACATGAACTCGGGTAGGAGTTTGCAGCACCATTAGGCACCCTATTCAACCAAAGCCTGAGTACCAGCTTCTTCCCAGCCAAATGGAGGACAGCTGCTATCATCCTTTTGCACAAAGGTGGAGCATCCACCGATCCAGAAAATTATAGACCCATCAGCCTAATTATCCTGATCTGCAAGGCCATGTAGCAGATTATCATGGACCTCATTAACAAGGGCATTGGCAACCTCCAGACACTTGATCGCACACAGTTTGGTTTTGTCAAGGGGAGGTCATGCCTGTTAAATTTGGTCAACTTCTTTGAGACAGTTACCAAGGCCATAGATGAGGGGAGGATGGAGCACACCACCTACCTTGACCTGGCCAAGGCCTTCATTTAGTAGAAAAATTAGGTTGTAGTCCCAGAATGGTATTTTGAAAGGGGTTGAATCTTAGAAATCTCCTTGAAAGAAATATGAGTACACCTATGACTAGATTCGCTGATATGTCTACTTGTGGTATGTGCAGAATGTGCAAATATATAGATACTGGCAAAACTTTCACCATTAGAGGGAAGAAATATGAGTTAAAGTCAAAATTTAATTGTAATTCGAAGTTAGTGGTGTATATTGCTCTTTGCACATCCTGCACAGCTTACTACATAGGTAAAACGGAACGCAGACTCCGAGACAGAGTCTATGAGCACATTAATGCAATTGATAAAATTAAGGGTGATAACTCTTCAGCTAAACATTCTTGCTTCAATGTAGGCCATAAATTCCTATTTAAGGCAATTGATCAGATATACCCGGATAGTAGGGGGGGGTCCTGTCAACTTGTTATTAGAAGAACGTGAACTAGTATGGCAGTTAAGGTTGAATGCTTTTACTAGTCCAGGACTCAGTGAGGCTTGTAATAGTTTATGTTTACTGAAGTTAAAGAGTTTAAAAAGATGACTTTTGTCATTTTTAACATTTTTCATATGTATATGTATATTGATGTTATTTGTATTTACTTTATTTACAATTGTAGAATATTTATTAGTACTAAACATGTATTATGTATAGTATTTGGGTCATATACTTTAATGTTCGAAGGAATATTTCTTAATAAGTGATATATATTTAAATAGGTGTGTTTGCCTTGGTTTGATTCGTTGCAATTTATCATATAATTTATTTGATTATATGACATTTTACTATTTAAGAACGGACATGTTAGTGTTCTAGTTTATCTGAAGAAGTTGCTGTATGGTCAGCGACGAAAAGCGTTTCATTAAAACTTTTTCATTTTCTACTCTGGGCTGCTGGATCCGTTTGTTTTTGGTTTACATAGTTTTGTCTTGTTTCCAGTAGTTTTGGTATACAAGGCCTTCAATACTATTCCTCACTCAGGTATAATAGATAAACTCTCTCAACTAGACATCAATCCATATGTTACCAGATATTTAGCAAACTGGATCACTGATACAACCCACCTAGTCAAAACAGGGGTAGCCACCTCAGGTAGTAGACCTGTAACAAGCTGTGTACCCCAGGGATTGGTCTTGGGACCTCTGCTGTTTGAGATATACTTTTCAGAGGTTGGTCTTGGGACCTCTGATGTTTGAGATATACTTCTCAGAGGTGCAGGCCAAATCTAGTGGGCTATGGCTGATCACGTTTGCAGATGACTGTAAGTTGGGTGCTGTCATCAATCTCCCTAGTGATGTGGACACCCTCCAAGATGGTCTCACCCAAACAAATGACTGGTGCCAGAAACATGGCCTCAGACTGAATGGCAAAAAATGCATCATCATTCCTTTTGGGGAGAATGACATCCCCACAAATGATCACATTGATAATAAGGCACTAAGCACGCAATCAGTTGTGAGGGACTTGGGAACCCAGTTTGATAGCAAACTGACTTTTGACCACAATATTGCCTCCATTGTACAGAAAGCTTTCTACATGGCCCACCTCATTAATAACTTTTATTTTACTTGCTAGATTTTCTCTAGCTGGAAAGATACTACAGGGGTATTTTTCAGTGATAGCTGCACCCAGAAGCTGAAAATATATATCATGTATTGGATCATATATTAACTTCTATATGTTGCGAAGACCTTTGCCTATATAATTATTTTGTGGTTTACTGTACCATAAATGAGTGACTGACCAAAGCTGCCATTCTGATGCAATTCTGTTTTCTTTTAACCTTAGTACAATGTGTTGACCCACTATAAGGCAACATAAGTATCTTCTTTAATCTGTCTACTTACCTTCATTGACAGTATGTTGATTTTGTTTTCTTAATCTCTGCCAATATTAACATTCAACAAGGATATAATATAATTAAGTACCACCATACAGCAAAATGTGAAAGAGGAGTAACCATGCTATGCCAAGGTAACTTGCAACTAACCATCTATAGTATCACCATCCTATCATTTAACAAGGCCAAAATAATAACCATCTTCCTCATACTAAGTGATGGAAAAGCACCTGCATCATGGGTATATGTATATATATATATATATATATATATATATATATATATATATATATATATATATATATATCTGCAGTGTAATAAAAGGGCTATAATCTCTCTTCTCCAACATGCAGGAGGAATCAGTAATATTAGATGACCTAGAACCTAAACAGAGGTACTCACAGAAATAGGTATGCATATTCAGGTGCACCTGTAAAGCAAGAATAAACTCACCAGGACATCACCAATACTGCTGAAACAAAATGTTAATACTGGTTAAGTGCTTTCATCCATTACAGCGTGCAGACTTCATCAGAACAACTTCCTTACCATCCCATATGTATAAATATTGACAAACTAATTACATAAATCTGCAAACAGTACATGATGAATACTAAGCTGATTGAGTTGCAGCTATTCAGAAGGGTCTACTGATTTTTTTTAAAACATTACTATACATAAAGGCTGCAAAAAATATAAATGTAAGTTTTTTAATATGAAAGTAGCCACTCGTTTCATTAAAAGTAGGGATTAGTTAAGGGACAAATGACTTAAAAACTAAGACTGATTTCTGATGATGAAAAAAAAATTGGTATGGATTAGAAATGCTGACATATATAATCCTGGATCAAGTTTATCCTAAAAGATTGCTAGATTATATGTCAAACATGGTCACGCAGACTAGAAATACATCATACCAACCAATATTAAACATTGGCAATGATTTTATTAAAGCAGCACTGATAAGCCCTAAGTCACAGGCAGATATTTCTAGATCTATGGTATTAACATACACTACTGATGTGAATAACTTGAGAGATATTATTACAAATTATTGGAATATATTTACCCATGGTGAAGACTTACTATCTAACATGGGGGAAATTCAAAGTTTCTAGATGTAAGAAATATTAACATTAAGAACAAAGTGGAACAAATGAATATGAATTTTCATTTTAAGCAGACACTCACATCCACATAAAAGAGGAATATGAAAAAAAGCAAATAATAATATAGTGCATTATTATTACAACTCAGATTGAACTCTGTTAATGAACCAGGTATGAATGATCATATTTTGATTTCCAGTGTTTTAAAAGTGCTGATGCCCAGATTGTGATCTGCGAAGTTTTCATTTAGTAATATATTTAGGAAGATATATAATTACACAATTTTTATATAGCTTTATATATTATTTTTGATTCAATATTTTTAGAATAAAGTTTTTAAGTATTTTAGCAGTAATTACTGGTGGAGTCATATGATTGGTTTGTGAATATTTATGCATGTTGGATGGTAACAAAGTTATTCTGATGAAGTTCATATACTATAATAGACTAAGGTACTTAACCAGTATTAAAAGTTTGCTTCTGCAATATCAGTGGAGGCACTGCCGTTGTTTGCTCTTGGTTAATATCAGGTGACCTCAACATTATTTGGCCCACTCCATCCCACAGTATTCAACAACCAAATATCAACCTCCTTAGATGAACTCAACTAATCAGTGCTTTCACCACATCTGACAAATCCTTGATAAATGTAACCACCTGGACCGGATTATCAAGCCAAACACATAAAATAAATTCAGACTGGCATTTTCCCAGATTTCCTGATTTGTCATTACTTAGTTTACTTAATGGGACATAACGTCACAAACTTCTCAAGATAATTCAGTATAATACAGTAAACACAGTCTGTAGCATATTAAGTCATGAATGCCCCTATACAGAAGAACAAAAATAAGAAAAAAAGTAAAATCAACTCTGTGGCCAACTAAAACAATAAAATAATTAATGAAAGAGAGAGAGGGGGAGAGAGAGAGAGAGAGAGAGGGAGAGAGAGAGAAAGAGACAGAAAGAAGGCTTTTAATAACTTGTAGAAATATAAAACTCCCACAAGCCTTCAAAATTACAGACAATGGAGAAGAAACCTTGCTAAGTCACAGATCCATGTTAATAAAAAAAGTACTTAAACCCTCAACAAATGTACCAATGCACCTCAGCATACCAAGAAAATTCTGGCAAAAACTATAACTAAAGCCATTGCTATCAGAGTCTAACCCCACCATAATGTATAAATTTAATGAGCATTTCTTGGCTGGTGTTGTCTCCTTTACACAAAAACACTAAGTTGATACATCATCTCCACGTATACATATACTAAAAAGCATATTTATATTCTTCTTAAAGCAGTTTTCCACTCATACCATGAAAATCTCTTCCAGAAACAATACTTTATCAGTTGTTAACTTCCCTGCTGAGTATTATCAAAACAGGTACTGACGCTTTAGCTTAACCACTGTCCATCCAAAGAAACAGATCCATAAGAGAATCAGATTTAACTACTCTTTGTAAAATCTCATATCATTCCAGAATATAAAGGAAGAAACCTCTGAAATGGTTACTAGTCATAACTGATATACCCTCATCTCTATACAAAATACTTGGGAAATGTATATATGCACATATCCTAAAATACCTCACTGAAAAAAAACATGCTGTCTCTTACACAGCATGGATTTCATGTTGTAAAGGATGTACCAGTAGTTTATGTACAGAGACAGTTTGACAATCCTTTCTTGACCCTGCAAGCAAAAATCTAAACAAAGACCACCTAATACTTATACTTTTTCATGAGCTGTTCAATGCTTTCTGTTGACATTTTCAATGCTTTTGATACATTATCTCATGCCCTGCTAATCCACCAACTATCATCTCTAGACTGAAATGATTATTTATTATCCTTTTTCATAAGCTACCTATCTGATAGATAAAAATAGAGCCAACCAAAGCTGTGACCAGACTAGGAAACAAAAATAAAGCAGATTTGTCAGTACTAGATGATTATGTGCCAGAGACGCAAACATGAAATTCCAAGCAATTTTTATAGAAAGAAAAAAAAAACAATGGGCAAAATCATGCAATAACATTAAGTCTAATTTTAGACTTTAAAATACAAAAAAGTACCCAACAGCTTCACAACTGGTCCTGCCACCCCTTCACTCTACATAGTACTCCTTTATAAACAGATACCTGCCTCATTTATAACTCCATAACATCCACTGCCATTCTTCGCACACTCATTAATATTACGCTGTCTTAATAAATTGCACCCAACACAATTCTGTATATCTGTACATTTACACTTATAGTGATTAATATATTTGAGGAGCTTTTCTCCCTATGCCTACACTGAAAATTGGTACCTTTGCCATTTGGACTTTCCCAGTAAACATCCTACGTTTTCTAGACTTTGATGCTTACTTGAGATAAATAGATATATCATTCCATTTTTAATCAGTCTCTCTTACCAACCTTTTCTAACCTCCTCTGATTGATTCCTATAGTTATCATGCAATACTTTATATGTCCCATTAATTATCTCTTTTTAACAGCAGCTTCTGTTCTAGATTCAACTAAAAACTATACCAGAGCAGTCCTTTCAATTCAGATTCCCCTATCACTTTCTCTTTGGCTATATTCCCTGATAGGGAAGGCATTGTTTAGCCTGCAATCCAAATGTCTTATTGGCCACTTACAATTCTATTACTTTTCCCACTTTAGATATTTGCTCACAATACCTTGTTTACTTTGCCAGTTTTCTCCAATAAATTCCATTCCCTCTTGCATATTCTGTGCATCCCTAATTGTAGTAATCTCTATCAACAAAATCTCTTTTCTCCATTCTCATGTTGATTTAGTTCTTAAAATACCTTCTGCTACTTTATGAATATAATATTTTTTTTTATTTCTTGAAATCTTTTGGGTTTCTAATACCATGACAGGAATGGACCCCATTCCTAAGTCAAATTACGATTAAAGTTTGTGAAATTAGTATTGTTTCAATCTCTGATGTCAACCAGGAGTGCTCTTTGCAGCACCCACAATGTGCCCAGTAATGACTCCTTCTGCAATTTGTATGAAGTTACATGTATTGGTAACTTATCTAAATACGATTGTAGATTCTTTTATATAAGACCCATTACTCCTACTACTATCAGGGCTGTCTGGGTATCTTTCTTGCACATTGCTCTCATTTCTACCTGCAAATCTTGATATTTTATGACTTTGTGTCTCTCTGTACACAAGACACTGCAGTCACAGGCTACGGTGATTTCAATGATCAATGCTATTTTTGTCTTCTTCTCAAGGACCACTATAACTGTTGGTAATGGATGATCCGATGTAATGTAAACTTCAACATTTTCAATTATGTATTATGGCTTATGTTTCCAGTGTTTTTCAGCCACTTCAATACCATAATATTTGCACAACCCCCAGTGCAACAATCTTGTCACATTATTATGCCTTTCAGTATACAGTCCTTCTGCCATTAGTATGCCACAACCAGCAACGAGGTGTACGACTGTTTCCAATTTGGTTTTACAAAACCTACATTTGTCTGTTTCTCCCACATATTCAATGGACTTTGTAAACCAATGTGTACACAGCCCACTATCCTGGGCTGCCAATATTAACCTTTTATCTCTTGGTTTGACTTCACCTCTCCTTACCCATTTCTGCATTCTTTCCTGATCAACATGAGATTCTTCCAGAAGTTTTCTATACTTGCAACTATATTTATGCATTTTTCACATTTCTTGCCTTCCCATCTGGTCTTCACTTTATATTTTTACTTTTGTTTTCCGGCACATTCAGTTGCTGCTTGATTTTTGTCTACTTCTGGTTTGATTTCCATTCCTGCTTACTGCTGATATGCTTCTGCTAGATTAAGCGGAGAAGTCATCTTAGGTTTATTCTCATGTTTCAAAACTTTCACTATGTTTGGGTATTTTGAGGTCAGTAGATATGTGTGGAGTCCCACAAATGTAGATCTATAAATGTAATCAATTTCAAGGAGGCCCATCCCACCTTCATAGCAGGGAATATATAATCTTGGTATGCTTTGATTTTTATAAATCATTTGGTGAGGATGAAGCATCCTTCTTGCTTTCCTAGCTAATCTATCCAACATGTTTTGGGGCCAATCAATCACTCCAAAACTGTAAGTTAGGACAGGAAGAGCAAAATGGTTTATAGCTTGGATTTTGTTCCAAGATGCCAACTTCGTTTTCAGGATTAATTTGAGTCTTCTAAAATATTCCTTACTAAGTTTTTTTCACATTTGTTCAAGTTTTATTGCTGATCCTTCATCATTTCCCAAATACTTATACACTCCCTCTTGCTCAAGTTCTTTTATATCACATTCTTGCCCCAAACTGATGCAGTTTTCCTGCTTTAAAGGTTGCTTTTGTACATTTTTCAAGACCAAATGACATTCTTATATCATCTGAAAAGGTTTTGACAACTTGCAGTTGTGCTTTCATTTCCTCATCTGATGAGCTATACAGTTTTAAATCATCAGCAAAGAGAATATGAGAAATCTTTACACTTTGTTGTTTTCTAGGAGCCAAATTGTAGCAATGGCCTAAGCTGTTAACTAAACAGCTTAATCGGTTAAGGGCAAGGCAGAATAGCAGTGGTGACAGAGAGTCACCCTGGAATATCTCCTTTGAATTTTTATCCCTGGGATAATAATTTATCCTTTATCATGGCTTAATTGCAAGGTAGTCTGCCACTCTTTCACGGTCACTGTAATGTAGTCGATCAGTGTAGGGTATATCTTATACATTTCTAAGCACTCTTTTACCCATAAATGTGGGATAATATTAAATTATTTTTTTGTAGTCAATCCATGCAATACTTAGATTCTTCACCTTTTTACAGTTCTCTACTATGGCTTTATTTAAGAACAAATGATCCTTTGTTCCATATGACTTTCTTTTATTGCCCTTTTGATCTATTGCCATAATTGAGTTTTTGTCTAAATGACTATAAACTCTCTTGGCATCAATTCCCATGTATAATGTATATGTCGTCAGAAGGCAAGTTATTGATCTATAATTTTTAGGGTAGCTTGCAGGTTTACTCTTAAGTAGGAGCATGGTTTTTCCTGTTGTTAGCCAGGTTGGTGACTGTTCAGGGTGCACATATAAATAGTGCTTACTCATGGTTAAATCTTTGTGCAAAGATGTTAATACTTTTAAACAAAAGTTGGTACTGCATCTGGATCTGGAGTTTTCCAATTAGAGGCTTTTCTTAACTTTTTTTCAAACTGTCTGGCTGTTACTTCATCCCATTTCATATCCTGTACCACTAAACTTCTTATTCTTTATTTTACTTCTTCTATCCATTTAGCATCTGTGTCATGTTCCACAGGATATTTATAGATACTTCTCCAAAATATATATATTTCTTCTTTTTTTTGGCAGTCTTTCAATTCATTTTACCTTGTTTCCCAATTCTGTATAAAACTTTTTTGGGTCATTAATAAATTGCTTATTTTGCACTTTTCCTTTATATTTATCTATGTTTCTTCTACGTTTTTCCACCTGTGCTGAGATTTTTAGCTTATTTGCGATAGTACATGATAAATCCTGGTCTGTTCTAATACTGCCCAGTTCTTTTATCATGTCTGAGTGTCTTAATATTTTTCTTGATCTGTTCCTTCTTCTATATTCTTCTGACAGTGACACTTCTTGTTTTAATTGTTTTATATTTTCTCTGTTTGATACTTCCATGACCGTATTCGATTTCTCCCCTTCCTTTCCATCACTACCCTGTGTTTTGTGGTAGAATTTTATCAGTTATTAATTTAGCTGTACAGTAATATATCCTGTTTACTTCTATTATATCGCTTGGATCTCTAGGGGCAGTCCTAATTACTGTGTTCATTTGTTTTATCAAACTTCTGACTTTCTGGGTTTTATTGACTTTCTGCGGTCTATTTCTTTCATAGATCTTAATATGTCTAGCTGTGTCTATTAAATCAAGTAACTCTTCTCTTAGCTCATTTTCTTCTAAGCTGAAGGCACATTTTTTCTTTTCCATTTTCTGTGGGCATTCTGTTGAAAGTTCTATGGCATCTTCCTGTGGCACATTCTCTTCAATTTCATCCTGTGCCATCGGTTGCTCTATCATATGGGAACTCACTGGCCTATCACTCCTCAACATTGACTGCATCAGAGTTTCCATAGTTTATTGTTTCTTCCCTTGATGTCTAGCTTCAAGTGAACATTTATACTGGTTTCCTGTGGAGGTTTCCAAAATATCTTCATGTGGCACCTGACCAGCTGCTTCCTGTTCCACTGGCTTCCCCTTAATTTGGATAGCCATTACTGTATCCTGTTGTGGTGCTTTCTGTATTAGATTGTCTACATTGAATCATTCACTTTGCAAGTACTCTATAACCTCAGTTTTTATTTCTTTAACTTTTCCATTATTAATCTCCTTTGCTACTTTTCCTCTTTGTCTTCTTATTTTTTGTATTGTAAAGTTTTCCATGTCTGGATTCCTTTGCCTGTATTTCTCTTCAAATGTCTTTGGTGCTGCTCTTTTTGTATTGGTTAGTTTTGCTTTCTTCTTTCCATAAACATTACACCATATTAAATCTCTTTTTCTTTCCCTTGTCCATATTTCTTCTTCAGATGTATTCTGATCTTCCTGCTTCTCCTTACTATGGGGACTCACTCCATCATGTTGTGATGTAATCTGTGTTAGACCTTCTATGCCAAATCCTTTACTTCGCAGGCACTCCATAACTTCAACTTCTATTTTTTTTAACTTCTACTTTACTGATCTTCTTTTCTATAGTCCCTCTTTGTGATATTATTTTTTATTGTGAAATTTTCCATATCTGGATGCCTTTTCCTATATTTCTCTTCAAAAATCTTTGGGGCTGCCTTCTTTATACTGATTAATTTGGCTTTCTCCTTTGCATAAATATTGCACCATATCAAATCTCTCTTTCTTTCCCATGTCCATATTTCCTTTTTATGCTTTTCAAAAATCTCTATGTTTTGTTGTTTATATTTTTGCACTTCTGAAGATGCTTCTTTTTCCAAATCGATCAAAGTTTCTTGATCTATACACTGTTTTTCACAAATCTGTTGTATTAATGAATACAAAATTGTATTTGAAGCTTCAGACAGTTTTTCTTGTGGAAGTATTTTTCTTTCCTCTAATTTCTCCCTTAATCATTTTTTAAATCTTGTGCCTGGAAATTCTAGGCTTTTTGCGTAATAGTAACAATATATAATTTCTTTCTTATCCTCAATAGTCCACTTCATCGTCTTTATGGATCTTCTTTGGCCTATCAGTTTTTGTGATTTTTGTGGGCTACTACTTCGTTCTACAACAGTGGGGGTCATCCTACCCCTGGGTCTGGCCTGGCCCCATTGTAGGAATGTTTCTGTATTTTGAAAATTCTATACTGTCATCTTTTCCAGTCCTGGCACCAATGTGCCTACCAGCATTGGGCACTTTTTTATCCTTGGTCTTGTGTGCCCAACTCTCTTTTTTAATTTTTAGCCTACTTCTGTCCATGATATATGCTAGATATATTAGTAATTCCAAGCACGAACAGTCACTAGTAACCAAAAAAATCAGCAAACCTTGAATCCTGGTATCCACACAAAACATACTTTATTGTGAAAACTGGACCAAAACAAGAATAAAATCAATCCTTGACACAGGCACTAAGCACTTTCACCCTTTTGTCCTAGGGCATCATCAGAGTACAAAATTAAGCAGATCATCATCCCTTAAGTACTAAAGTCTTAATTATTTAATTGTATAATTTTCCAATCAAAACATTTATCTCCACAATTAGTGAAACAGAGAAGGAAGTTAATACCTAGCCTGAACTTGAGGTGATATATCCATTATCCTAAACTCAATTAGTGATATATATATGAATAATAAACACCACGAATAATGAGAATAATAATAGAAATAAATTTAAAAATGAAAAAAATTAAAATTAAAAATTAAAAAATAAAAAATAAAAAAACTCAAAATGAGAATCAAAATAAGAAATGAGAGTTAAGAAAGCAGTAGATTTCATCATAGCTATAAAACCCCGCAGTTCCATGAAGGGAATATGTTTATGTCAAGCCATATAAATAAATGTGTAATATACGATTACTTGTTATAGAACTGTAATGTTGTATTAACATTGTAAAATGAATAACATAATTGATTAAAAAATAATAAAATATAATATGAATATTCATAAAATTGCTGTAAATGTATTCATTTTAATAAATAATCATAAATATTAATAAATTAAACATATTAAATATTAAATACAAAGTGCAATTAAGTAACCTTAAAATATATATTATAGTATATATATTAAAATATTAAGAATATGAAATATAAAAATGTAATTTCATGTATTAAAAAATATGTATAATTTCATCTAATAAATATGAATAATACTGAACAGGCTATTTGACAAAAAACTAAAATTGTGTAAATTTTGTATATTTTTAGACGATGTGTTCTAAACCCTAAATGAATTGTGATTTGAGCTTGAGTATACTGGCAATAGATATTTGGTCATTAATGCCAGGCCACTTAGTGGCATTTAATCTAAGTTGCCAAAGACATTATTTTGCTTCTAATAATATTTTAATGCCACCATCTTTGTGTGTGTTCTTGTGAGGTATTCTTTTTTTTTTTTCAAAACAGGTTTATTGTTTTAACATATAAGAGAAATATCATACAAATTTTATACAAGTAATTAAAAATAGGTATTATTATAATATTCAACAAAACAACTAAAGTATTTACAAAGACATCCACTACAATCAGATCAATTAATTAAACTAAAATACCATGCTATTGAAATTAAATTTTTTTAACAAATTTTGTAAATTATCCCATACAATAAAATAAGATGTTTTTCTATTTGTTCTAGTCCTAATTGTGTTTATTTCCATATGGCACACTATATTCATAACATTTTAAATTCATTGAATGAAGGAGGTGTATCTGAAATCCAATTTCTAGTTATTATTTTCCTAGCCACTGCTAGAATAGACCATAACAAGGGAAGCTTAACCTTTTAACACTTTGAGGTACAGGTGTGTTGAATAATATAAGAGATTTAGAAATAATGAAATTATCTGTAAAAAGAGCCATAAAAATTCATTAATTGACTTGCAGTATTCTTTCAATTTTATACAGTCATAAAACATATGAGCCCAGTCAGCATTAATTTCTACATTACATCTCTTACATAGATTATCTTTATTATTTATTTTATTCATCATCAAAGGTGTATATAAAGATCTATGTAACAATTTCCATGTATAAAGTCTCCAGACAATGGAAGACGTAGTTCTATAAGCAGATTCCAATATATATTGTTTATCTTGTTGATTTGGTGGGTCCCCATTAATAGAAGTGAAATAATTCCAGTATGAATCTACACTGTAAAAGTTTCTTGTCTGATAACTTTATGTATGTATGAAAGTTTACCTTTATCAGAAACTTTATGTTGTAAATTTAATATCAAGTAATCAATCAGTGTTGGAATAGATTCTTTAACAGTTATAGACATTAAATCTATTTTATTAATGAGATGTTGTCTAAAGGTCTGAACCTCTAACCAGCAAGTTTCTCTTAGATCAAATTCTTGCTTTAAGAAATCTAGATTTTTAACTTTATTATCAGATATCAACTGATACCAGTACTTTAGATCATTATCTATAGCTAAATGAGTTCCTTCAGATGTAGATGACAAAAGCATACCCTGAGTATACATTATAGGAAATACAATAAAATTCCATTCCCTATACTTAGGGTGCATGAATATAAAGTTACGATAACTAATAATAATATTTAATGAGTAACAAACCATATGTTTAGGTGTAATAGGTGAAGTACAAAATTCCTTTAGTAACCATAACATGGAGTTATTTACAATCATATTTTTATGTGTTAAGGAGATTTTCATGAAGTGTATACTAATTAGCTCCCAATAATCTTTCCATTTTGTGACATATGACTGATCTATTAATAAAGTAATAACTTTTACAATAGAAGAGATAGTATATAAATTAAAGTCTGGAAAAGAAATACCCCTTGAGACCAGCTATTAGTATGTTTCTTTAATGCAATCCTAGGTCTATTAGGTGCCCATAAGAAATTTAACATTAGTGTGTTCAGTTTCTTGATAATTATTTTTGTAGGTGGAAGTATTATTGATTGTATTAAGTATAAAATCTTGGGGAATATTATCATTTTAATAATTGTAAGTCTCTCCTCCATAGTAAAAACATATTATTCCAGGTATTAAAAAGATTTTGTATATTAAGAAAACAGGTATTATAATTATTATATATAATAGATTTAATATCTTTAGATAGTATTATACCTAAATAAGTTATCTGACCTGAATTGGGTACATATTTAGTAAAATCACTAATGAGAATATTTTTCGTATATATAGGTAGTATTTTAGTTTTTCTTCATTGAATATTAAACCAGAAATACTTTTAAAATTCATAATGTTATCAAATAGAGACTGTATAGAAGAATTAGATCCTGCTGATGTAATTAGAACATCATCTGCAAAAGTTGAATTTTGATGTTGTATTTTCATCTATTTCAAAACCCTCTATGTCAGTACTGTTTCTGATCAAATTAGCCCAAGGCTCCATTACTAAAGTGAATAATAGTGGAGAAAGTGGACATCCTTGTTTTGTACCTTTAAGAATGGGTATTTTTGTGAAACATATGTTCCTACCTTAATATAAGCCAACGTTCCTTTGTATAAATGTTCAATTAGATTTACAAATGCATCCGAGAAGTTTGTGCACTTCATTAAGGTAAACAGATAGTCCCAACTTACTGAATCAAATGCTGAACTTATATCAAGACTAATAAGTGTTAAATCTTTCTTTTTCCTATTTGCAAAATCTATTAATGTTAAAGTTCTTCTTATATTATCAAAAGTATTTCTATTTACAATGAAGCCTGTCTGATCTATATCTATAATGCCGGAATGATTGTCTTCAATCTATCAGCAAAGATATTCATAAACATTTTATAATCAACATTAAGTAATGAGATGGGCTGATATGAAGAACATCTAGTTGGATCTTTATTAGGTTTTAAAATTGGCGAAATAAATGTATATTGCCAAGATGGGGAGTTATTAACTCAGTTTGGGCCAAAATAAATACCTTATGTATTAATGAATATGTATTTTTAGAAAGGATTTTATATATCTCTGGTATAATACCATCATTACCCGGTGCTTTGTTTGATTTAAGCTTATTTATTTGTGTAATAACTTCTGTATATGAAATACTCTTGTCCAATAGTTTAATCTGTTGTTTATTAAGCTTTTATTCATATTTGTGGTTATAAACTCCTTTATTTTATCTTTAGGTTCCATGTTAATATTATTATGGTTAATTTTGTGAAAGTGATTTCTAAATTCATCTAGTATTTCTGGTATACTAGAAACATTCTTCTTTTCCTTAGAGAAAAGATTTCTTTGATATGGTTTTGTTTATTCAACCTTTTGTTTTATTTTTAAGTCTATGTAAGTATTTGGGGCTTATTGAATAAGACAAAAACTTGTATTTCTCTAAAGTTATTTTAACTTTATGAGTTAAAATTTCTTTGTATTTCTCATTTAGTTTGTTTATTTCTTCAATAACTTTCTTGTCCATAATATTTTCTTTATTATTATGTTTATAAGAGTCTAATTTACTTTGAATATCTAACAATTCCTTATCCCAAGATTTCCTTTTATTATTATACCATCTGATACTTTGTCCATATAGATATGATTTTAAGGCATCCCAAACATAAACAATGGAGACTTCAGGAGTGTTATTTATGTCTAAAAATGTTCTACTTCTGAAAGTATATATTCTTTATAGTGTTTTAGTTGAGTTAAGTATGCTGGTATCCTTTTGATCTGAAAATTAAGAGTATTTTTATCATGAATTCAAAACAATTGAATTATGATCAGATATAGGACATGAAATGATTTTGGAATTAATTAAATCTGTTACCATCTGGTTAGAAATAAAGACCCTATCTATTTTTGAATAAGTTTTGTATCTGTTAGAAAAAAGGTGTATGGTAATGATTTTGAATCTATCTGATTATTAATATCATTCAAATGATAAGAATTAGCAAAATCCTTTAAATGTTTTGCATTAGATGTAATTCTTCTCTTTCCTATAGTGGTAGTATCACTTTCATGTAGTATACAATTAAAGTCACCAGCTAAAATAATATCTCCTATAGAGAATGATATGATCTTATCAAGATGATGTTTCACTGTATTAATACCAATTCCAGGTATCCAATATACATTAATTAAAATGTAAGTCTTCCCATTAATTTGTATTGTAACCATACAAAACATTCCTTTGTCATCCTGGTAAGACTTAATGGTTTTAGGAATGGGCATACTTTTATTCCATAAAATAGCCACTCCTCTTTTTCTGAGTGTGCTCTGAACTAACCAATACTGTATATTTGTTTGTGGCTAGTTTATCAATATCTTTTTTCAAGAGATGGGTTTCTTGTAGGAAGACTAAGTTAGCCTTATGTAAATTAATGTATCTTATTAGGCTTGCCCTTTTACATGGATTATTCAATCCATTAATGTTTAAAGAAATTCATTTTAAAGATGTCATTTGGCATTTTTAAAACTTAAGAATCTTATGATCAAAATAACAAATAACAAGATAAGTAATGTTACATCTCCTCCTTTAGGTGTACCTTTAAATATAGCTGTATTTATTGAATCTCTTATGGGATTTCGTATAGGATTCAATTTTGTTTGTAGTGACAATGAATGTACAAAATATATTGTGGATGTCAAAACTATATACAAATAACAATGAACAAGTGAAAATAATGTAAGGATTAAACCTTGCATCCAGCCTGGAGTTATAAACTCCAACTTAGAGTAGTATTTACCACTCAAGTTAACCCCTACCCTAAGCAGCAGTCGTCAGCTACCACCTTATCAATTTAATACTAGTTATATTTAACTGAAGTTAACAGTTTTCAATTCAATTATCTAACAAGACAAGACTACACATTTGGTAAAACAGCATCATATAAACTAAAATAAACCTTTTTTTTTTTTTTTTTTTTTTAAAACTGTTCATACTACTATATACATCCATGTAATATAAAACACTTGTATTCAAATAACATTCAAATAATCTTGATGTTAGAAATCAAGAGGAGAGAAAAATAAGTTCTAACATTCATTTAAATCAAAAACTTTGGCTAATATGATTCAGACATTACATATATTAGGATGCATCTATTTTCTGTCATGTAAATACAGTTAACAGTTTCCAAAAAAAACCTTGAATTGCTTGTATATGAGCATTTACTCAAACTCATTATTGCCAATAGAATAAAATATTGTATTCATAGAAATTGTTATAAATCATACTTCATAGTTAAGCAGATTCTCAGAAACACTTATATACATATCTGCATACACACACATACACACACACACACACACACATATATATATATATATATATATACATACATACATACACACATACACACACATACACATATACATATATATATATATATATATATATATATATATACATACACATGTATACACACACACACACACATACACATACACACACATACACACACATACACACACATAGATACACACACACACACACACACACACACACACACACACACACACACACACACACACACACACACACATACACACACACACACACACACATACATATATATATATATATCTGATCTCACTGAGTTGTATCTTTACTGAGCACCATCTTACATTGCTGTCCCTTCAATAAATCTGTCTGCTTTATACAAAATAATGCACAGCAAACACATTTTAGTAACCAGATTTTACAAACATGCTATACTACTGCTTTAAAATATATCACATGACAATTTCTTCCAGTATAGAGTTATAAAATTATTTATGCTTGTCAATCAGATGAATTAAATGAGTTATAGTAATGTACATGTTTGGGACATAGGTTTTTAACACATATTATTAAGCTGCTATTCCTGTATCTGTGATGTGTCAGTGTGATATCTAGGTCAAAGTTAAGACCAGCTGCTTTCAGCTTATCTGTGAGAATTCTGAGAGTTGAAGCTTTTGAAGTAGCTCATGGACACTGTGCATGAGACAGCCCACATCCCAGATTGTCTCTCTTAACATTTTGGCGGGAAACTTATTAAAAACTAGTGACAAACATTCATTTAGCAGTGTAAATGTATCTAAACATGACAAAACCTTCACAATGCATTCTACAGGTTATTACAGACTCTATGGAAGTGAAATCAAGCCCAAAATTATTAATAAGTAACAAAACTCAACATTTTTGTCCCAACTCAACTCCTATGCGAATCTTATTATTTACTGTGTCTATATGATCAAAAGTATTTCTATATATATTAATAAAAAAAAGAAAAAGAGAGTAGAAAGTAAAAGGGTGTAAGGCAGAAATAAAAAAAAATGTAAGGGAAAGCTATAAGAAGTATATACAATAGAATATTACTTACTGTTTATATTAATAGAGTTAAAAATAAAACATATTATTTACTATTATTTAGTTCTAATTATTATTAGTTAAAGCATGACAGATTATTTACAAACAAGCATAAGCAGTGTAATCAAGAAAGTATAATTAGGAATAGCATTTGAAGAACATATAAACTTTTAAAGGGAAAAAAAATGTATCAAATTACTGACCTTATTTTTCCTCTTCAGAAAGAGAAACAAGTTAAATCACAGCTTGCCATTAAATCTCCAGATATTTTGACTAGTTATGAAACAAAACATTTCTTTGCACACAGAGAATAACTTTGATTAAATCTTTTTCAAAATATTTGTTGCTTCTTGGAAATGCAGGAACTATATTTAAAAAGATTAATAATAAAATAAAATGATGAGAGAGAAAAAAAAACAAACATAGTACAAATCATTTGTTTTTTAGTCTCTTCTTCTTCTCTGAAGTCTTCCACAAAGTTTCAGTTGCCAGTCTCTTTAACGAAGGACTAGCCCATTCCATATCTTCTATTTTTTCCAAAATCTTATTTTTTTTGATAAACAGTAAAGCAGAGTCTAAGTCATCAAAAATTTTAGGACCATCAGGAAGGAAGATTTTAAGCTTGGCAGGAAACAGAAGGTATGTTTTAAACTGTGCTTTTTTAAGCTCCCTTATTAGTGGCAGAAAAACTTTTCTTTTAGCTAATACCATGGAAGAATAGTCATTGTCAAAACGCACAGTTGTTTCATTAATCTTAACAGGAGCTTTAGCCCAAGCAGATTTAAGAACCATCTCTTTATCAAAAGATAATAGAAATCTAACTATAACTGATCTAGGATAGTTTTTGTTAGAGTTAGTATTAGCTATAGATATATGTGCTCTTTTGATACCAAAAGAGAATGCTTCTGGTAAATCTAAAGTTTTAGGGAGCCATGTTGTTAAAAAATAAGTAATATTGTTACCTTCAATATTTTCTGGCAGTCCAAAAATCCTAATGTTATTGCGCCTAGATCTATTTTCCATGTCATCCAGCTTTGTTTGTAAATGTGTATTTTGTTTCAGCAGAAACTCAATGTTGATTTCCTCTTCTTGTATTCTATTTTCCATGTCATTCACAGCTTCTTCTATGCCTGTCATCTGGATCTTCTGTTGTTGCAGGTCCATATGTAACAAGTCTATTTGTTTTGTAGTTTTTCTATGAAAGTGTCTATTTTAGTATCCATTTTATCCATCTTAGCAGTAAGTTGCTGGACTATAATTATCAGAGACTGAAGTTCTTTCTTGATGCTGGAGTCTTGAGAATTTGTCTTACTGGAACTCATTTCAGACTGATAAACTGACAAGAAAATTTCCAAAGTAATTTCTGACAGGAATATTATTAAGATTTCCTTTCTTTTTTAGATATAGTTCAAGAACTATATAAAACAAACATATTTAGAAAGAAAATTGCTTCAAAAATTAATTTTTTAAGTAATTAATTCCTGTCAATGTAATGAAATTGGTGGAGCTGAAGAAATCTGCTGCTATCCTGTGTTCATCCTTGGCCACGCCCCTATTGTGAGGTATTCTGTCAATCACAAAAAATAAAAATTTTTTGAAATTGACACAATTGATACTATGATTATATAAAGCACTAGTCTGTCTTTGATTCCTGATGTCACTCAAATGCTCAATAATTCTTGTTTTTAATTTCCTGTTCGTTTTTCCTATGTAATATGCTTGACAGGCTGTACATGAAGCTGCATATACTACCATGACCGAGTTACAATCACAAACTCCAGGGCATCTAATGGTCTTCTCATAATTAAAAATTGAAAGGTAAGGTCCGTTGTTAATAAATCTACATATATGACAGGCACCACATCTACTCATCTTAGATTTCCTGGACAAGTCATTGTTAACACATTTTTCAAACATGTTTTTTAAGTTCCTACCTCTACTAAAAGTAACTTTAGGTTTGTTTCCTAAAATATTCACTAATTCTGTATTAGATTCTATGACTGTACTCCAAGAATCATATAACACTTTTACAATTTGTTGAGATTTTTCATTAAAAGGAATGACAAAAGTGTCATGTCCAACTGTCCTTAAATTTGATATATCTTTTGGTGTTAGACCGTGACATATAATAGGTTTGTAAAGTGTCATTCTATTCATTGCAATGCCTCGTCTAATTTCAAAAACAAACTCTGCAAGATAAGCTCTAGCTAAAACATGTTTTGTAATTTGTCAAGCTCCTGTTTAAAGACTTCATCATTACTCACAATTCTAGACAGCCTCACCATCTGTCCTTTAACTAAGTTTCTCTTCTGATGGACAGGATGGCAACTGTCAAAATGTAAAAATGAATTGGAGTAAGTCTTCTTCCTATAAATGTTAGACTCAATTTTATTATCATGTATAGATAATGTAATGTCTAAAAATTCAATCTTGTTATTTGAAATATGACTTGTAAACTTTAAAAAGCTTGTTGTTTGTCCAATATAAGAAATAAAATCATTGAACTCAACTTCAGTACCTCTCCAAAAAATTAATATATCATCCAAATAACGAAGGTATAATAAAACTTTATTCCAATAAATACTAGTAAAAACATGTTCTGATTCCCAGAAAGCTAGGACTAAGTTAGCATAAATGGGGGCACATCTTGCTCCCATGGCCACACCATTTTTTTGTCTAAAATAGCCATCATTAAAATATAAAAAAATATTTTCTAACACTAGTTCTAACATTTCTGTTAACAATCGGTTCTCAGAACTGTTATGTTGAGTGTGTTGATTGAGACAAGCTTCGAACATTTCAAGGCCTTCTTGGTGAGGAATCACAGTAAAAAGATTGATTACATCTACAGTAATCATAAGAAAATCAACTTTAAAATCAAAACTGTTTACAAATTGTCTTAATGAATCTAAACAATGCCATGAATCTCTTAAAATATATGGTAAACTCTTTAAAATATTTTTACACTTAAAATCAATGTAAGCCGCTAATGCTTCAGTCTTGGAGCCTATGGCTGAGACAATAGGTCTAAATGGAGGGTTGTCTGTGTGTTTATGGATTTTGGGAATCCCAAAAATCGATGGTATAATTGGAAATTCCACGGAGATATAATTATAAGTTTGTGAATCGATTCTTCCATCCATAAGATATTCAACACCAACCAATCTATTTTGGTGTAGGCTTTGTTGACCTCATGCCTACTGACCTTTTCATAGGTCTCTTTGTCTTCCAAAAGTGTAAGCATCCTGTTAACATAATCTTCACTTAACATAATAACTACCCCACCACCTTTGTCTGGTTTCATGATCCTGAATTTGTCAGAACTCATGAGCTCTTTAAGACAGAATTTTTCTGCAGATGTCAAATTATATTTAGTAAATGTCTTGTCACTTATAATTCTTCTAATTTGTGTCTCACAAAGTTTTTCAAATACATGTATCATGAAATTCTGGGGAGGTATAAAAGTACTGTGACGCTTGAGTGTAAAATACTAGAGTCTTGAGAAAAACCATTAGAATCATGAAAAAATATTTTCAAATTTAAAATCCTTGTGTATGTTTTAAGATTAATCAAAACATTGCCAATGTCCAACTTAAACATAGGAACAAAGGTATAACCTTTGCTGAACAAATCTAAATAATTCTTGTCAAATTTGTGTTCAGTGAAATTGTACAAATTAAATCCTGAATAAGTTATTATACAACATTCGGTCCTGGTCATATTTGTTTTCTCATCTAGAGACTGGGTATAAGCATTTGGAACTACAACAGGTATAACCTGGTTCTCCTGTGTTACACCTTCAAAAATTGTGTTATTACTAACTTGTTTTACACAATAATTATTTTTGTTGTTATTGGTGTTAATAATCTTTGCCATAGGGAGGTTCTGTAACCTCCATTGTTGTAGTTCCTTTGTATATGTTGATTGTAGCTGCCCTGCCGCTCTCTTATTCTCTCTGATCTTCTCAAAATTGGCTGCTCTAAAAAAACTGACTGTGACTCCTCATTACTATTAGTGTTACTTCTGTGAACATTTTCTTGATTAAAATTAGAATTAAACTGTTGTCTATCTGTGTTGGCATTTATATTACCACGGTTCTGGCTGTTACGCTTCATATTTTTATATTCCTTAAAATGAGCATATACTCTGTTATTTCTATAATCATAACTGGCCCTCTCTATTTTAGTGTTCTTAATGTCTAATCCTTTGTTAATGTACCTATCAATGTCTTTAAAAATATTTTCCATTTTAAACTTGTTATGTTCATATAAGAGATCTGCCTTAATACTGTTATTTAAAATACATAACTTTTCCTTTAATACATTTAATTTTTCTGTATTGTTGCGAATAATTAATTCTCATTTTGAGTTTTTTTATTTTTTATTTTTTAATTTTTAAATTTTAAAATTTAATTTTTAATTTTAATTTTTTTCATTTTTAATTTTATTTATTTATTTATTAATTTATTATTATTTTAAATTTATTTCTATTATTATTCTCATTATTCGTGGTGTTTATTATTCATATATATATCACTAATTGAGTTTAGGATAATGGATATATCACCTCAAGTTCAGGCTAGGTATTAACTTCCTTCTCTGTTTCACTAATTGTGGAGATAAATGTTTTGATTGGAAAATTATACAATTAAATAATTAAGACTTTAGTACTTAAGGGATGATGATCTGCTTAATTTTGTACTCTGATGATGCCCTAGGACGAAAGGGTGAAAGCGCTTAGTGCCTGTGTCAAGGATTTATTTTATTCTTGTTTTGGTCCAGTTTTCACAATAAAGTACGTTTTGCTATATATATTAGTGTCATCTTGGTGGGATTTTGTGCAAACAGGGTCCATCTCACCAAGGCACTCACCAAGACTTGAGGATGAATTCAGTTTCATAAATAATATTCTCCTTTACTTGCTGACTTATCATCTCTCCATTTGGACCCCAAAATATTCTGTATGACTGTTGCAATTTTATTTAAGGATCTGCATTGAAGTTCCCACTGTCTTCTTATTTCTTCAATTTCTGCCATGTTCAACATCATCCCTTTCCACTTTGATATATAGCTTTCTGATTATGTGTGTGTATATATATATATATATATATATATATATATATATATATATATATATATATATGAGCCTTAACTGTGTAGGTCTAAAATATCCCTTCAAATCAAGTAATCCTAAACCACCTTATTCTGCTGGAAGGATCAACCCTCCCAGATAAATCCAGTCAGCTCTTTATTAATTATTATCCACAACTTCTCCTCTGGTTTGATAAAAGTATGCCTGATCTAGATATAAAACCAAAGGGACTAAAATCATTTCCACTACTTGTATCTTGCTATCCAAAATCATAAACAAGACCTTTCAGTTTCTCAATTCTTGTATTATATTTTGTTTAATCTATTCCCACGTATGCTTAGCTGCCACAACAGATTCCCTTTTATCCCATACTCCTAAATACTTCATTTGATCGTGTCCAAATAAATATAAGTATTGCTGGACCACTTCATGTATAAGTTTATAGTGTAGAGCTATAGCTTTTGGTTTATCTTTATTAATTTTATATTCTAAAAAGACCTGAAACTGTCTCAAGATGTTTCCCAACACTGAAATGTCCTTTTCTGATTTTTATCAGGTAGAAAATAATATCATCTGTAAACAAATCTAACTTTTCTTGATTACCATACCAATTGCATCTTTGAATCTCTGAGTCCTTCTTTTCTTTTTTCCAATGGCTCTAAATATTAAGCAAACAACAAAGGGGAAAGAGGACACTGCCACATGGTTCCTCTTTTCAGACACAACCTGTTAGGGAGGAAGCCTTCCATTTTAATTTTTGCTTCCGATTTCTCATATATCCTCCTAATTAAACTTATTATTTTATCAGGGAATGTAAATGCTTCAATTCCCATACTCATAAAATCCCAGCTGGGTGTTGAATGCTTTCTATATATCAAGACCCACCAACAGCAGCAATATTTTCTTATACTCTACTTTCTTTTGGCTCATCATTGTTCTATTAATGTTGTCAAATATTTGCCCCCCCCCTACACAAAACCACATTGATCTTTATCTATCAATTTTGGCAAAACCTTTACCATTCATTTAGCTATTATACACATAAACACTTTATAATCATAGTTTAAAATTGAAATGGACCCACACCAGAAAACATTGGCCCTCTAATCCTCTCTCACAAGAAACAGTCCTGTTGAGTGATTTCAATACTGACTGGCTAGACTGCTCCTCCCAGAGTTCAACATCTCATATTAACCTACATGGGCTCACCCAGTTGATCACATCCCCTACAAGAACTAACAAATCTTCCAAGCATCAGTCTACCCTTGACTGGATTCTGGTCAACAACCCCTCCATATCATCTCAGGCAGGTTGTCTTCCTGAAGGTCTGAGTGACCACCTACCAACTTTCCATGAATGTACCCATGCTCACCAAAATAACCAAACAACTTACTACACAATCAGAAACAAAAACATTAACTCACATAGATTTATCACCACCCTAAAAAGCTGGAACTGGGATTCTCTCAAACAGCTACCCCTTGATGATTCTGTGAACTCCATTAATACTACTTTTTTAGACATTTTGAACTGCCATGATCCTCCAGAACCATTAGAGTGAAAGCTAACTAAGCACTCTGGCTAAGTAAAGAATGCAGATCCCTACTCAAAACTAGAGATAATGCCTGGTAACTATATCATAAAACAAAACCAAAATTACAAACAAGCATTCCTAGAACTGCAAAACAAAGCTAAGAAACTTGTTATACTGGACAAAGTCAACCACTACCATAATATTCAGAGAAAAACACCAGAATAACCCTCAAAAGTTTTGGGCTGCATTTAATCATATACTTCTACCAGGCAAAGTAACTACCCCAACCCCAACCTCAAAGAGCAACTCTGATAATATAGTAACCCAATTTAATATATATTTTACAGAAACTATCCTACCCCTTGCTAATTCTCAAAACATCTCCAGCAACCATCCCCCTGTAGAACCCCAGCGCAGCAACTCCTCCAAGAACAGCCCCGACCAATGTACATTACAACCAGTATCTGTAGATACCATAAAAAACTACTGTAAGAACTGTAACCAACCACCCTAGCCACAGATAACCTCCCACCGGACTTTCTGCAAATTGCATCTGAAGGAATAGCATACCCAGTAACAATGCTCACTAACATATCAATATCTGAGGGCATATTTCCTGTTTTCTGGAAGATCTCCCACATTATAACCTTACACAAGGGGGTAATCTGACAGAACATACTAATGATTGTCCAATTGCCATCTTGTCACCCTTATCTAAAATCCTAGAGACAGTCATTCATACCCAACTCATGGACTACCCTCTCACACATAAACTAGTATCAAAAACACAACATAGTTTTCACTCTTATCATAGTACCACAACAGCTCTAATGTCCTTTACAAATATAGTGAACCACTATAGAAATCAAGAACAGTTCCTATCTGCCATATTTTTAGACTCGTTCAAAGCTTTTGGTATGGTAAATTACAACAAGCTGATTAAAGTCCATTCCTCCCTAAACCTTAGTAACTCCTCTATCACCTTGTTCCAGAGCTACCTATCAGGATGTCAGCAGGATGTACAGTGGCAACACCACCTCTCCCCTCTCCTTCCAGTTGCCTTAGGGGTCCCACAATGCTCCATTCTTGGACCTCTACTTTTCTGCCTATTCACCAATCAACTCCACACTTCCACTCTTCATGCCTTGGTGATACAGTATGCTAATGACTTTACCCTAATAAGTACAGCCTCCTCCCTACAAGATCTCTACACCATAACCCAAAATTAATTTCTATCTGTAGGAACATGGCTCACCAACTCTCAACTTATTCTAAACCCCAGTAAAACTAAGTTCATTCTCTTCTACCCCACAAGATCTCCGTCTCTCATCTAACTTTCATCTTAGAGTCCAGAAACAAAACTATTATCACCCCAGTAACACATACCAAACTGATATGCAGTGAAATTGATAATAATCTGAAATTCAACATGAATATTGCTCAAACTATTAAAAAGGGCCACAAGAAATTAATCTTCTTTACAAAAAGAAACAATTTTAACTAGATCTACAGAAGCTGCCATCACCCACGCACACCTCCTGTCATCTCTCCTATATGCCTCCCAATACTAACTAACCTCCATAAAACTGATCTTACCAAGCTGGAATCCTGTTACAATAAAATTGCTAAGTTTGCAACACACAGGTCACATCACTGTACAGCTTTTAAACAACTAAAATGGCTAGAACTTCCTCAACTACAGCACTATAAACAATTAAACTTTGCCCACAAAATCCTGCATCAACCTGGATAAAATCCCTTCTCTCCAAAATTTTATACAACCATACACCACTTCTTGAGCTCTCTGTTGCAGTAACAAACTCCTTTTGGAAACCACTAAAGCTAACAACTCAGCCTGGGAATCTGTTTTCTCAAATGTCATTCCCAAAATACGGAATAATTTGCCAACCCCTATTACCATTAACTGATCCACAATGCAATTTAAAAAGCTACTAACTAATCACTTAATCGACAACTGGCTTTGTTCTTGCAACTCTCCTGGATAACCCTAACCTCAGTATATTTAACCATGTCTTGCTCAGTAGGTGCTATTTTACTCCATTCTATGCACTCATTTCTATTGTAACTTGCTTTCCTCATTATTTAAATTCATATACTCATGTGTCACGTGCTATGCTATTGCAACCTCTAAAGAACTGTATTGCCCAACATTGTTCTATTGCTGATTTTGAATGCTATTATAATTTCCTTGTATTATTGTTAACTTTTATAATGTGTATTTCTTTTTATGGAGCTTTTCTCCCTGGTCCTCCACTGAAAAAGGACGTGTCCAGTCAGACTTTCCTGGTAAACAAATGTAAAATAAATAAATAAAATATGAAGTTGGATCTGATAGGTCTTTACCATCTTTAGGTATTACAGCCACCACAGTTTTCTTCTAGGATGTTCATGCTTTACCTCCTTTTAAAATACTATTAAACAAAACACTTCCAGATCTTTATCACTTTCTTCTGTCCTAGCTTCCAACCTTCCACAGGAATAACATCAATTACTGGAGACTTTCTTGCAGATTGATTGTACATCAGCATTTTTATCTCATCTCCTCCTACCTGAACTGTTAATTGTTGAGTTTCATCTACCTATAACGCTGGCATACTTAATTGTTCAATAAATATTTCCATTTGTCTCCTTCTTGATTTGTACAAGTCTCAGCATTATTCAAATTTTCAGAAAATTTCCAAAATATCTCTAATACCCCTGCAGGATCTCTGGTCACTTTTTTCTTGTTATAGACTCCATATGTTTATCAACCACCCTTTCTACTTTATGTTGCCTAAGTAATTGTGCTTAAAAGTGGTTTTCTCTGGATTTATTATAAAAAAAAAACAGTTGCTTAACTTCAATATTTCTAAACACATGCATATTATGAGATACACCTTTATTTGCTCCTTAGCACCCTGCAGTTGTGCCTCTTTTTGCTTTGTGAGACTCCTCTTATTCTGAAATACTTTAACCTTTCTCAACCTGTCTAAATAATCCCTGTTACCTTTTAACCATGTGTTGTTTTCTTTATTTCTACCCTATATTTAAGCTCCATTTTCATTTTATCCCACTCACAAGCTACAACTTCCCAAATAAGTCTCAAATACTTTCCAGTAACCATTCCTTAAATTCCTCTCTTTTAACAGGTAGGTGGTAAAGTACTGTTGTCTCATTTTTACTTCATTACCCTCCATTGTTATCATAGTTGTTATTGGCACATATCTGAAATAGTTATTGGATGGGTGTCAAAGCTTTCAATTAAATGCACATGTTCCTGTGAAAATATGATTTCTGTCTAGTCTAGCCCAGTTACTGTACCTCAGGGAATAATATGTAAATTCTGCCCAAGTTCCTACTACTGAATTCATATCTTGCATACCAAATATTTCATCAATTTCTTCAGAAAATTACCCTCTTTTGTTATTTTTTCCTTCTAGGTCCCCATAGTACATCCTCACTGTTTCGAATCAAATTATAGTCCCTGCCTATAAGCAATATTCCCTGCTGAAAGCTGATTATTTCTCTCAAAATTTTCTTAACATCCATAATAGCAGTTTTAGGTGGAATATAAGTCGCCTCACAGTAAGAAGCTGTCCGGTTCGATTCTCAGCTAGAGCGTCTTCTGTGTGGAGACATGCGTAAATGGGCGTACCTTCGTTGAAGGTTGTGCATCAGGGCTGGCAACTCTGCATGTAAAAATCAACTGCCAATCATTAGCAGACCGGAGTTTTACTGTGGCGACCCCTAACCGGGAAAAGCCGAAAGACACAACAACAACTGGTGTAATCCACTGCCCTTAAAAGTAGCCCCTTACTATGACAAATGTACCATTAATAGTATCATTTTACCCACCTTCTATCACTATTGCAGCTCTTCCAGCAATTAATAAAAGTATTCCCCTTTTCTTTTTTCCTTGATAGTCTGCTGAATAACCATCCTGAAAAACATTCTTTATCAAATTCACATATTCGCTTCTTTCCAATGTGTTTCTTGTCACACTCTGCATTTCATAATATAATTCAATATTCTTTCCTTTTTGTCTATACCTGTGAGACCATTCACATTCCAAAATAATATTAATAGTGTAGCCTTTATGATAAGAAATTATTATTCCCATCTATTATACATGACGGCTTTTTTAAAAGTCCATTTCCAGCTTTTGTGTTAGATGTACCTACTAATATTTGGTAGGCTGATACTTTATCTTCATTTAAACCTGTGTCACATTGTGCAAAACTTTTTATTTTAAAGAAAACCCTCAAACAAAAAAGCAAACACATCCCCAGAACACCCTATAACCTATTAACTTAAAACAAACACACAAAACAAAAGTACATATTGAAATAATGAGGTTTAACCCTCCTAATAGGAACAATTGTCCAAAATCAACAGCTGCACACACACACACACACACACACACACACACACACACACACACACACACACACACACACACACACACACACACACATTACCTAACCTAAAATTAAGGTTATCCCTGGTTAAGGCTCATGTTATAAGCTGTGTCCCTACATACACTAAGTTCTTGTCTTATCTTTATTGCCATCATAAATGTGAAACACGACTTTTATGCTTTCAGGAAACATTAGCTTTTAGCCTTAAAAAGTGCTCTGGCTTTTATTGACTACCCCTGTAGTCAACTTGTCTCCATGGGAATATAAGAACAAAATATACAGTTGCTGTCAGCTGCAGACTTCTGAACTCATACTGAACATTTATTTGCTAAATGAAAACTTCTCATTACATCCAGTGTTCTCTTAGTTACTTGCTTACCTTAAAAACGTGTTATTAGATTAAGCCAAGGCCCTTAATGCAGACATTCACCCATCTAAAGTAAGGGAAAAATATATCAACTCTACATATTTTGTAGTCTGCACTTTTACATCCCCCCCACCTCAACAACCCCAAATTATAGCCTATTAACTTAAACATGCTTTTTATAGCCTTTCTTCTCTTTTTACATTGTAAATCCAACAATTCTTAAAATTAAAAAAAGAAGGAACAAAGGTACTTGTTTACTTTAGTATCTTTATCACATACAACAATAACTGAAAATGCTTTATTATATAACATGCAATTTAGATCATGAAATATTTTATGCAAATACTGTTAAGGACATAATATGTTTTATTTACAGTTACTTTGTTCCTTTCCCTTCAGTGTCATTTCAAACATTAATTACATGAAGTGGGGCATATGCTTTTCAGTCCCTCAAAAGTTTAACAAAGCCAACAAAAGTCCAGTCTTTCTACATATATCACAAATGTATCTGATGCTTTATAATCTGATATTTATTCACTAATTTCAGTGTTGCTGGTCTTTTTCAACTTCATCTCTATATCCCATCTCCAGTCTCTGGTTCAAGTCCAAAGTACTCCTGATTTTTCTAGTCAACTCCTGTGCTTTTTTCTGACTCACAAACATTTTACTTTGAGACACTGGAAAAGGTTTCAGAGAAAAAGTCTATCTATGACTTTTATTATCAAAAGAATGAGAAGCAGAGCCACCTTCTGCTTGATGGCTTATTATTTTGTTGAACAAACTTTTATCTGTCCTCCTTTGTCTGTTCTGCATCAAAACATGACTTTGATCCTTAAGGAAAAATATTTTGAAGACAGCTAGATAAAGCAGCTTGAATCTCACACCTGCCTGTTAACGTTCCCTGATTGTTGGGATAAATTTGTTTTTCTTCTGCCTGGTGTACAGTGAATAATCATGCTCCACAAACACTCTACTGTCTTCATTTTTGAATACTTTGCCCTTTTGTCAACATTTTGTCAGGATCAACTCTTTCTGCTGGTATGATTGCATGTTTACTAATGCAGGTTTTGGCTGCTTTCTCATGGCCAGGTTTGGAGCATAGACATGATGTGCCCCTTCAATTAACAAATTCTGCTTTGGCATACAAGTCCCATTTATTATTATGCTTTCATAAAATTAATACTGTCTGTTCCTTCCAGTTTCTGTGGTACAGCAGAAAATGTCATGGTTTCTCTCTGTGCTCTGTCCTCTAACCATGTTTTGAAACAGCTCTTCTTGAGCAGTTTCATACCCAGCCAGCTTTTTCCTCATTTTAACCTTTGATTTTTTCACTTTTATCGGTTTATCTGAATTGTTGCATATTCTTCCTTGTTTCTGCCTTTTGTTATTTGAGTTGCTATACTCCTTCAATGTTTTGCTTATTTTAATCAGCCCTGAGCACATTTGATTTATTTTTTCTAGATTACATGAAGCCATCTCTTGCATCAAAGCTGCAGCTTGAACTGCTTTTTGATGAAAAAACTGCAGAATTCTTCCTAGTCAGTATTTTCTCTTCACCTTTTCTTTTTGATTTTCTTTCAGGCTCTTTAAGTTTCTTCCTTGGTGGCATCTAGGCAGTATACTGACTAGTCAGTAATGGAATTTACTAAAACTGGCAGAGTTACTGACCCTTATCACTCAAGTTTCTTTTTTTCACAGGGGAAGAGCTGAAATTAAGCTATTGATTGGCATGCAGCCATCTTAAATGTCTGAATTTTAAATGTTTTTGACTAGAATGAGCAGGGTTCAGTGATAACGATGCTGCATTTGCAGTGAACAGAATGGTAAATATCAAGTTCTTTTGCAGAAGCAATTAAAATTACAAACACCAAGGATATAACTGAAGAGAATTTTGTACAGGCATGCTGGAGTAGAATTTGATATACAGATAATGGAGGGCTGTTCCTAAACTTGCACAAGACAAATAAGAAAATGAAGTCACCTTAACATTTGCAAGGGAAAAGGCTTCAAGGAAAAGTGTGAATTTCTACAGCAAGGCTACAAAATGTATAGCATTTTAATCATCATCATCATAACCTCCCTTTGTGTCACTTTCTACATGGGATGGGGGTATTATGTCATCTGTCACTTTCAATCTCAATTGAGTGCTACTCTCCTACCTTCTCCAATAGTCATACCTGAATGTTGCAGGTCTTCTCCCATACAACCCATCCATTTCTCAGCTAGATGTCCTTATTTCCTCTTGCCTTCTTCCTGTGTATCACAAATATTCTTCATCAAATTATCTTCTACTTTTCTGCACATGTCCAAACCACCAAAGCATATTCTTTTTGACCTTTTTGCAATTAGAGCTACTTTGGCTTCTTATCTGATGTATTTATTTCCTCATGTTCTCCATAGTATGGATCCAATGTCCCTTATCAGGCACTTCATCTCTGTCACCTGTAGCTTCTCAACCTCTCTTCCTTCACAGACCAGGTTTATGGTATGTACTCCTTACTTTCAGCTTCTTTGCATGTTTCTCTCATAAACTACATCAGACATTCTGTGCCAGTTAGCTACAGCCCTTCTGATTCTAGCTTTGAACTCCTCATTCAGACTTCCCATCTCTTCATCCACCCTACCAGATACTTGAAGCTGTTATCCTGTTCCATTATTTTCCATTCAGTTTTCCATCTCAGTTTTCAGTTTCTTCTGATTTCCCTATTTGCTGCCATGGCAACTGTCTTATATGTAAATAGTTTCATCCCATGTGTCTTCAGTTATGCATTCAATTCCCTTATTTGTTGAAGTTCTTTTTCAGAATCTGCTTGTAATGCCATATTGTCTGCATACAGCAACAGGTTGTTGATATGTCCCCTGTGACCTGTTTGCTAATGTAGTCTATCACACATGATGACTTTAGGCAATGGCATTCTTCTTCAGCTAAACCTACATCCTCGTTTTTCTGCAGTGTTAAAACAATGAGTGTTTCATATAAATCTTGTGCTTTCACTCAAGTCATATTCTGGGCCTTCAGCCAAGTCTCAGCTGCCTTAAAGACTTCTCAGATCACTGCTTGCAGCAGATTGTGACCAACAGTGATATATGCTGTGGGTCAACTATTTCACTGCAGATGACTTTTCAATATCTGATTCAAACCCATTGGTCGTTGATTACTTGGAAGAAGTCTGCCTGAGTTGCATGTTGGCTACCATTGTATGTGATCTGGTTACTATCTCACTTGTTGGAACAATGTGTTGGTCAACATTAAGTCATTTTCCAGACAGAAGTATTGAATGACATCTCCTTATTCCTTTTACCCCACTCATGTGGACCCAGGAAGTCCTCATGTCCTGTTCTGTCTAACCCTATGTTGTCACCCATTATCAACACTGACTCATGTTGTTTTGCTTCATCTAGTAAGCCCTGCATCTGCTGCCTGAATGCTTTCTTTTCCTCACTATCACATCCTTGCTGTGGTCTCTTGGCAGATGTTATGAATACTGCCTTATATTTACACTGGAGCTGATTGCCACAAGTCTATCACTTATTCTGATGGCAACCCTCACTGTCTTCAGAAGACTGTCCTACCTAGGTAGCTATCTCTAAATGCCAAGTCAAGTGGCCTTGCTCCACCACTTCTTCACCTTGTCTCCTGGATACATAGGGTGTCCAGACTCCTTCATTACCATAATGACCTCTACTTCCTGGATGCATCCTGTCAGTGAACTTATATTCAGTGTCACAATCCTTAATTCATGTTTAGTAGGTTACTTGGTTTTATGTCCAGCATTTACTAAGCAGAGCTATACCTGGTAACCATACTGGGGAAATGGATACTGGCCAGCTAATTGTTTATTGACCCAGGGTTGCTGGGCTTTATGGTGGGCACACACTAACCAACAGAGGCACAATGGCCTCTCCTGCCATTAGCACAGGTTCTTATCATAGGATGGAGTAAGCTGGGTCATCAACCCAGTGATCATCAGCAAATTCCCATGCCCATTGTTTTGGTTACATTTGTCACTGTGACCAAAACACCTAAATCAAATTATTTTGATCATTTCAATAGCACGTTAATTATAGTGCATTTGCTTTGATTATAATTGTTTGTGTAAAAAGTCTTTTACTTTACCAGTGTTAGACATTGACCAGATTCTAGTGCTTGACAGAGACAAAGTTGTGGATTTGACTTTTTAAGGTTCATAGGTTAATACTAGGCTATTTGCCCTTGCGAGCCACTTTAAGCCTAGCCAATTATCCCCTGTGAGATTCAAACTCTGTACCTTGTGTTTGTAAGACAACCACCTTAACCATTAGGCCACCCTCCCAACCTGGTGTACATTCTAGAGAAGAATTCAGCAGGTCTGTTATGAGCTTGCTTTAGTATAATATATTGGGATGAAAAAGATTTGTGAGAATATTATCAATGTATAAGATGCATGGAGGCTAGCAAACAGATGTCAGAAATATATGTAGAGACAGGTAACTGTCACATCATAACTTTCTTTTTCCTTGGCGGTATTTAGTTGATTATAAAATGCAGGGGAATCATTTTGTTATTTCATCAGTGTGTCAAGTTATTAATACTACAATGATTAGATATGCAGGAACAAAGGATACCTAATTAATGCCTATTAATATGACATAGTTGGACTGCATAGGTCTTTTTGCAGATGTAAAGACATTTAGATAAGTTTAAATGGGTAGAAATAGTGCAAGTATTTTCTAATGTTCTGCATTTGTCTATCATTCATACTGTATAATATGTTTTAATTTTAGACATTGAATTTGCATTAAGCATAAGTAGAAGCAGTAATATGAGACTATGTGGAATTAGTTTAATAGTGACTATATAATAATGCATTAATGGCATTAGTTAGAGGTATCATTTTGTAAGACTTGTCTTGTGGCATCCAAGGGGTGCAGTGTTTATGCAATTAATATTTTAAGAAATTTAGAAGAGATGATTTACAAAAATAAAATATGTTCCCAGGCCTGGAAGCACAGTTCTCTGGTTGTTGCGATTTGTGCTCAGTCTAATATAAACTGTTTAGTGTAATAAAGGACACTGGTCTTTTGTTTGAACCTCATAAGAAGTTTTACAATGTTTGTCAAATTCCAGGTCTTGTTCACTGATACGATTAACTTCTTGAACTATCCAAGCTACAGCAATCCCAGCTGGGATAAAAGGTAAGTTGAGATTCTTAAATAGTTTTCAGATGAGATTTTAGGAAAGTGAAGTAAAAGGGACAGGAGAGTATTTAAAAGAATGTCAGGCACGTTTATTTGCAGTTAACAAAAGTGACATTATTGAGCGATTGACAGAATCTGTCTGGCACTTTATGGGAAGCAACTTGTTGAGAAGGATTTATCTGATTGTTTTCAACCAGAGTTCATTAAGCAGGTAACAATATGTCATGAATTACATAGTGTGGTTTGCTGTGAAAAGAAGAAAATCATTTTTGTTTTCTTCAAGCATAGTTTTCACATCATTATCATGTTCTCAAAAATGAATCAAATGACCTCACAAGACCCAAACGTAGTGAAAGTTTTGAAATATGAGGAGAATAAATCTAAGATGACTTCTCTGCTTAATCTAACAGAAGCATATTAGTATCAAGCAGGAATGGAAATCAAACCGGAAGTAGATAAAAATCAGGCAGCAACTGAATGTGCCAAAAAAATAAAAGAAAGAATATAAGGTGAAGGACCAGATAACAAGGCAAAAAATGTGGAAAATGCATAAATATAATTGCAAGTATAGAAAACTTCTGGAAGAACCTTATGCTGATCAGGAAGAATGCAGGAATGGTTAAGGAGACATGAATTCAAACCAAGAGATGAAAGGTTAATAATGGTGGCCCAAGACAGTGGGCTATGTACATGTTGGTTTACAAAGTCCATTGGACATGTGGGAGAAACAGACAAATGTAGGTTTTGTAAAACAGAATTGGAGACAGTTGCACACCTCATTGCTGCTAGCAACATACTAATGGCAGAAGGACTGTATACTGAAAGGCATAATAATGTGGCGAGACTGTTGCACTGGGGATTGTGCAAACATTATGATATTGAAGTGGCTGAAAAACACTGGAAATATAAGCCACAAAGCATCATAGAAAATGATGAAGTCTACATCACATGGGATCACCCATTACCAACAGTTCAAAAGATAGATGCTAGAAAACCAGATATAGTGGTCCAGGAAAATAAGACAAAAGTAGCATTAATCATTGAAATCACCACACCCAGTGACTACAGTGTCCTGTGTACAGAGGGACACAAAGTCATAAAATATCAGGATTTGCAGGCAGAAACAAGAGCAGAAAGATACCCAGATAGCTCCAATAGTACTAGGAGCAATGGGTCTTATAAAAAAGAGTCCACAGTCCTATTTAAATACACTACCAATACATGTAACTCCATACGAATTGCAGAGGGAGTCATTAGTGGGCACATTGCGGGTGCTGCGATGAGCACTTTTGGATGACATCAAAGAGTGAAACAATACTAATTTTATGAACTTTAATCATACTTTGACTTAGGAATGGGTTTCATTTCTATCATGGTATTAGAAACCCAAAAGATCTGGAGAAATTAAAAAGTGACTCCTTCACAGAGTCCTACTTTCTAGCGTATATGACTGTATTTCAGGATTCCACTTGAGTGATCTTTAAGGTTTTTCTGCGGCATCTTCTTGAAAATTAGCAGTAAGATCCTGACCCAATAGGTTGCTCTTGTATCATTAAGCAAGTAAGATGCATTAGCATAGGACTGATGGCACAGATAAGAGCTTAAAAGGAAATAAAAACTTTGCTGGATACTCTGAGTAGAGTATTATGTTCTAGGCTATTAGTTAAGAGCCTGTGAAAATTTCTGCAATTCAGTGGTAGTGCAAAATTAGTAAATAAGTACAAATGTGATAATAGATTAGTGGAATATTAGAATGCCATATGCTATGTTAGCAGCAATAAAAATCAATAGAACACATTCTGCCTTATATAAACTACGTATATTGTATAAAAATCTCCCTTAAAGCTGCACACTAGTGGTTAAGTTGCTGTCTTCTGTGTAGAAAGTAGTGCAAACAGAAACTAAACACTATAGAGAACTCTATGGCTATTGACAAGTGGCCTACGTGAAACATTGCAAAGTATTTACAATGATATTATTTTATAAATGCAGCTCACTCATGTTGAAATCACATTGAGTCTACACTCAAACTGTCAGAAAAATACTAATGAGAATAGTGAGATAAAACAAAATTGTTCACTTGTGTCTTATGCTGGTAAGTTAATTAAAATACATGCACATTGAGAAACATCACTCTAAATTTGTTAGCACAAAACAGATGCAATCAAGTTGTTTTCCCAGTCTTTGGTGTACTATAGTGAATACATTTACATTTTTCAGTATTAATAGAAGATAGGTTTTGTGTGTTATATGTTTTCTGTATCTATCTATCTATCTATCTATCTATCTATCTATCTATCTATCTATCTATCTATCTATCTATCTATCTATCTATCTGTCTGTCTGTCTATCTATCTATCTATCTATCTATCTATCTATCTATCTATCTATCTATCTATCTATCTATCTGTCTATCTACCTATCAGTCCATAGTTGTATATATGTTTGCATATATAATGAGCTAGAGTGGAGCAGAAAAGCTCATGCAGGATGTAATGTATTGACATACTTGGAAGATAATGTAAAGGGATAAGATTAGAGCAATTCAGCTATGCTATGTACTGAGAACAGCGTAGTCGACCATCAGTGGTGAAATGAACTTCATGCAGTTTACACTTTTAATGATATTAAAAGCAGGTACAGGGTTCATAGTTTTCTGGAAACGCCATGGTCAAACACATGAATAGAAGTTAGACTAATCAAGCTTCAACACATTATACATTAATTGATCTATTGTGGATTTACTGATGATTAAAGCAACTGCTTATGTAGAAAATTGTGGGGAACATGGAGAGAGCTTCAGGTGCACTTGGTAAGTAGGGACCCAAAGCGTTATTTATTTATTTACTTTTTTTTGCCTGAATTCTACACTTCTGTACTTGGTATTATGCTTTTTCAATTAAATAGCTTTTACTTCAGTCATACAGTATACGAGTATACAGTGCAGTGCTACAGGAAAGTGGGAAATTGGCTAAGCTTAAAATGACCCTCAAGGGAAGCTAGCCTAGTATTAACATATGAACCTATAAACAAAATGCTTACTTTGACTTACCTGCTTAATCTCAATGCAATTCAGTGCGATGCCTTTGTATCAACTGTATATATGAGAAATTAGAATCTATGGGACTGTTCAGGGGAGATGATGTTCTTACAGGGAGATGTAAGTACTTCTCTTGGTATGGCTGGGAGGAGGTAGCAAAACAATAGTGCACCCTTTAATGAACTAAATAATTTGTACTGTGTCCAAACACAATGATGGAATATACTTAAAGAACAAGGTGAGCAATTTACATTAGAAAAATTTAATTCAAATAATATATGAATGAAGCTCATGTAGTTTCATTGTTGAAATACAACAGTTTCAGTCATTTCAAGCTATATAGGAATAAAAAAACAATTACACTGAGGTGCCACCTGTTATTCAACAAGAAAGAGCAATGTATTTAATGCAATCAAAATTTCAGGGGCTACTGGAGACCTGCTATAACTTTCAAGCAGGCTGCTTTCATAGGTTCTTAGGAGATTATTAGGCTAATGGTGTAAAGGCCCTTACAAGCCGAACCAATATAATCTGATCTTACCCAATATATGGCCCCCAGGGGAAAGAGGATGGCATGGGTTTGTGCTTGTGCATTGATTATCGTACAGATTGCCCCCGTCACTACTTTAATTTATTTCAAAGTGAGCTAAAAAATGGTTGATTATTTTTATCTATACAATGCCCATATATAAGTCTGCTATCTATTACAGTTGACAATGATCTCGTCATATCAAAAGATTACTTGGAGCACTTCATTAAAGTGATATCTGTATTTAGAAATTAATTTTCTGTCTACTTAATGAATTTGATATGTGCTTCAATTTACTACTTTATGCTCATTAGTATAGTATATTACATGGATTTAAATGAATCTGGTTTGTAAGCCTTGCAGGCATGAAGCATGTTAGCATGGAGCTTTCATTAGATAAAATCTTTAAATTGTTAACTAGCATTGTAATTATGGAAGATAATTAAACTATTTTAATTTTGCCTTACTCCTTGAAGGATGTTGAGCTGAAATGCTAGAGTATTATAGAATAAAATTACTATCAGATATCTGGCCTGAATCATTTCCATATGAGGAAGATAAGATAATATCTGTTCTGCCTCCACACTTTGATACAGAGACTTGACCCAGTGCTAGTGTGCAGATTGCCTTCAATAGCTTCATTAAACTTTCTTTTCTGATATCAACATCTGAGTTTTATTATTAACAAGCTGGCAAAGAGATATTTATATGATTTTTAATGTTCTATGTTCTATCAAGAAGTCATTTAGTGAGTCAGCTTTGGTAAGACTCTGATGAAGTGTCAACTGACATATCTTTCATGTGCTTCTAGCCATCTGTAAACAACATTTATTCTTCTAAACTAAACTAAACTAAACTAAACTAAACTAAACTAAACTAAACTAAACTGTCAGTGTCCCCTTGCATTGTTTACATATTTTACCACTAATAGACTTCATTGTCTCAATTTCAAATCAGTAACCTGATAAGTTCTGTTAATATACCTCCAAAATGGCAGACACTGAAAATAGGTATAAAGGCCCTTGAAAAATAAATACACCCAGACAAAAATCTGGACATTTAATTATCATAAAATTTGAATACAAAATAGCAGGAGAAATCTGTGATACTACTCAGAAACTCGTGTTTAAAAACAGAGAGCAAAAAAATTATGAAAATTATAAATACATTATCCAAAATATTACAATCTGTAGACTTTAATGAATTGTATTGCAAACGTCTGCCACATGTCATTTATTTCTCCTTTTCAAAAAGGTTTTGTATGATGTCTGTCCTCCTTCTTTATATTATTGGCGTGACTGGTGTCACTAGTATGTTGGTCACGTAGTGTGCTTTTAGTCATTTGATAAAGAAGGATTTAGAAAACTGTGTAAAGAGGAAATTCAGGTCTGCAAATCGCATACTTCCAAAAACAGGTACATCATGGTCAGGGGAAAGTCAGACCCAAATATAGGAACATTACATCATAATACAGACAGCTGAGAGAGGTCTGATTGTTAAGGCTCTAAATGTCTTAGACCTACTTCCTTCAGATTCCTGCCTGCTGAAAGCCAGAATGTTCCAGTGATGTATCAAATGCAGAAGGAAACATTACATGGAAATATTGTGTGATAATTCTAGTCTCCTTGCATAACACAGACTGTGTCATTTCATGGAATGTTATGTGCACACACACTGCAATTCATAGTACCAACTGGAGATAATGAATACAGACGAAAACAGTTCAAAAACAGGAATATGTAAGCTAAAATGTACAGTCTAGTAAGCACATAATGCAATGCGAATGAGTGCCTCTGAAAACAGGTGAAGACTTGCATAGTGTGAGTAGGCTTAGAATTTATTACTCTTCACTTTAAAAGCAAAACACCTAAAATTTTTGGAGCTGCAGTCTATGTTCAACAGCAGATATTATTTTACGTAAGTATTCCTACTCTCATCTTCTGATGTGTCCTAGGAGCAGGCTACTTCAATGAATGCTGTACCAGCAGGGTGGCTATCATTTCCTGTCCTGTTATATAGTCTGTAATGTGAACGGATGGCTATGTTTTCTTGTCCTGTTACGTAGCCTGTAATATACTGTAGTATTACTGCTGCTTAGCTGTCAGCACTGCCAGCGTTTGTATGTGTACAAATCCATTTATTTATTAAAGTGCTGCATCCTTCCTGCTACTGCTGCCATAGTTTTTATATGTATCAGTGAAAGTTGTGTTGTATTTTGTGATAGTATTTAATCTTTGGTTTTACATATTCAACATTTTGTATATATATTTGAATCACATAAGTGTCATTTCTTTGAGCATTAAGACAAACCTGTTAATGTTTGTATGTTTTGAACACACATGTGGAACACACAGTCTCATAGGTAAAGAGATTACCAACTCTGACTTCCTATAGTGCATGTTTTGCAGGGTGGTTGTTATATTCCTGAACTCTGCACAGTGCCCAACTCATGATATATGTGACAGTGGGGGTTGGTAGGAGTCTTATGAGAGGAGAATGTGAACATGCTTGGGTGAGAGTCCTGGTGGGAATGCCTAATGTGGTTCTTTGTGTGTGTGTGTGTGTGTGTGTGTGTGTGTGTGTGTGTGTGTGTGTGTGTGTGTGTGTGTGTGTGTGTGCGCGTGTGTTTGTGTGTGGTGGAAATGATGTCAGGGAGAGTTCAGTAGGTGGACTGTGTGGTATGGCAGGGATGTGTCCCTTGGCAATATATTTCTCATGCCTCACACCAGCATATGCCCCTGTTGTTCATACTCTGACATGAAATAAAACATTATTATAGCCATGTTATACAGGCTGCTGCATAGCAAATAACATTGCAGTCTTTGCACAAAACATGGTAATAACTTTGCCATTTTACCCCAGTTGCATCCATGCCATAGTACAGCACAGTACCATCACCAGAACTTGGGTTGCATAGGTGTTGGCACTGTGTATTCCCACATGGCATGCCTCTCAGTGTGTCCCTTTCAGAAAATCCACAGGTGTGCTATGTGCCTCAATTTTGAATACATCAAAGCACAATATCCTGTGTAAAGTATGATGCAGGAACTGAAATATAAATGCAATTGAGGTTTACAAATCTTAACATGATAATAATAAATACTTTAATTGCATACCTTGTGCAGATGGCTGTAGATGATGAATTACTGATTCACCTTTATGCAATAGATCAGACAGCAGTAATAATTTAGACATAAACTGTAGGATTCAGAGAACTTACAGGAATTCATAAAAAAATTGGTCTCTCTCTCTCTCTCTCTCTCTATATATATATATATATATATATTTATATGTTTGTGTGTGTGTGCGTGTGTGTTTATGTCATTTCCAGTCAATATTCTTGATGGCCAGTCCATCTCTGACCCAACATTCAGCACTGCATTGTGGGACTGTTTGGAGATGCCATTGCTTCTAAGAGTGGCTAGGATCTTCTCTGTCTCCATGAGAGGTAGTTCGGTTGTTCTCCCCTGCCATTGACCTACCATTCCATGACTGGGATCGGACTCTTTGTTTGGCAGCTCATATGATATTGGTAGCCCTATGGTGATCGTCTCATAACTGTAGTTCTGACCACCAACTGCAGTGACATTTGTCACCACATCTTACCACGGTTGATCCCTGTAGACCCGGTCAGCTGCATGCAGACCAAAGAGCTAGAGGCCATGGAGCCTGAGGGCCTGGAGAAAAACCTCATTTTCTGCATTGGAGGACTTTGGCTTACAGGAGAATTTCTCAGCAGTGTCTCCCAGGTGCTTCTGCTTCCCCTGTTTTTAGGCATTGCTCAGAATGAATAGAAAAATAATAGAATTACCAGCTATGTTCCTGTGCTGTCCTGCAAAATCCTTACACTACCACTTTAGAATACAAATATGGTGAGTAGAGGAGAGAGAAATCTTTCTTTACCTCCTCCATAAGGTCTATAACCACAGGCTACTGCTGAAAGGCTCTCAAAAGACTTGGTATAAGACTTAAGCGTGTATTCCAGGCTTATCACCTGTTCTAGTGGCATCCTGCAGACAGGGGGAAAGTGCTGTCATCATTACAATGACATGAGGCCCAACAATCTTGATGTCCTTGGCCGAAGGGAGGATGAAGTTAAATAGCAGTTGCCACATATGTATTGGTAGTAGAACCTATGGTAGCTACAAGCATACCCTGCCATTGTATGCCATTTACAGATATTGCAAATTAGTGTTTTTCTCTCCATAGTCTCTGAAGAGATTGCAGTGAATAGGCATTTGCACAGGAAGGCTTTGGACTGCCTAAGGGACTGCTGGGGTGAATATATTTGCAACAGAATGTAAGGCTTTTAATATTAAAAGTAGTATGGATTCATTATCATACAGTAGGCTATTCACAAATCATTGATACTCATGTGATAACTTTCATTTTTCAAAGGTAGCAATATGACTTTTGAATATTATTAATGTGTGTGTGCATGCATGCATCCTGCTATTTACTTGAACATGTGTCTCAGTACGTTAAGGCTGTGCTTCCCATATCGTGATGATGGCTGTGGGCTTAGTTTCTCCCATATTTGTTCTGTTAATTTTCTCATTGGGGTCTATGTCTCTGTTTCACTGTACTGATTACAGCACTAAGCATGGGAAATATGTAGGAGTAACATTTCTGAGCGGGTGAACACCTGCATCATGGATGATTGCTGTAAATATATTTGTTTCCTTTGTGATAACCTGTAAGAGACATAACTGTCTTTGCAGCATTTTATATATGTACAGTTGTCTCAGAGATCTCCTTACTGTGTCTTAGACTTTAGACTCCCTTTGGTTTGTCTTCATAGCTCATTATGTTAGTCCTTTCCCTTTCAGAATGCAGATTTTGAGGGTTGTGGGTTCAGATCCCCTTCTCACTATCTATGCTAATAGCCTTGTTGAAGTGAGAAATGTATTTATTTTTTAAGTCAAGTAAATTAGGCATAACGTATTCAAACAACAAGTACACAACAGCTTTATTTTTTCATTGTATTTGCATTTCTCTCATTCCCAGCCACTTGGTCGCTATCCTTTCTATTACATTTGTTTTGTTTATTACTGCTTTCTCCATTTATTTTAATATTATATTCAGCAGCATACAGACTTGCATTCCTCACTCAGTCGAGGCCTGTCAACTCCCCAGAGGTGGCAGTCACAGTAACAGCCCCGACACCATCGCCAGTGTAAGCACCTAATACATGTGGATTCCAGCCTGCCACAGTCACCCTCATTCCTCCTGCCCTACCTACACCATGTACTACAGAAAGCCCTGTACATGAGGCAGAGCTGTTATACCCACAGGTAGCAGTGCCAGTGGAGGAGACGCCTTTGACATTGACAGATGGCAGTCATTGTAGGACAGGTAATCAACAGGGCATTATATATCCAAATCGGCCAGATGGAAAACCTCCTCTGGTTTTTCATTGCCCATTACTGTTTCCAATATCTGAGACAGGGCCTAGTGGTGACAGCACCCAGGGTGATAAGTATTTTGGCACTGTATTTCATCTGGCTGGGACTGCAGCTGTGTAACCCCATCCTGATGTCTCCTTCCCTTTTATGTCAGTGCTCACCACTGTTGGTTGCACAATTTTCCCCCAACACTTTCAACTTTGTTTGCCTGCTCCCTTCAGCATTGTCTGCCACCTCACTCATTGCGTTATCACACACCCTTTCAATGTTGAGTCTCTTTCCCAGCTACCTACCCTAGCCCTGTTATCTTCATCTTACTTCTGTTGCTCAATTTCCCAACTTACATTTTCTTTATGCATGAAAAATGGGTACCTGTGCCATACAAAATATTTAGCCAACCTTCCCCACGTTTATACTGCTTATTCTTTCTCACCTTCTGTTCTTCCCTCTGCTTGATTGCCCTTTTCTTTTCTTTCCTGTACTGCCATGTCCAGCCTTTAACCTGGTCAAAAAATAGATAAACGCACCTCACGTGTCTTTCTACAGCTTCCATATTATAGGGAAGTACTACTCTATCCGCCTCTGCAGGCTCTTTTAAGCTTAGCCAATCTCGCTTTTAAAGATTAGAATCAAACCCTGTACCTTTTGATTGTGAAATAAAGAGCTTAACCCTTATACCGGCCTTCATAGGTTCATAAGTTCATAGGTAGGTACTAGGCTATTGGCCCTGGGGCCTATACAAGCCCAGACAAAAAGGTACCCTGGCTCTTGCCACCCAAGAAATTTATTTTCCTGTGCCACTGCCGAGCAGAGCCACAGAAGTGATCCCTGGGGTGAATTTCCTATTTCCCATCCAATCATCAAGATTTACTTGAAGAATGCTAATGAGGAGCTTTGTTTGATATAGATAGGTAGTTTATTCCAGAATATGGGAAGTCTCTGGGGCAGGAATCTATCCCTCCGGCATGTTCTGTTTATTGTGGTGACAAGGTTTAGGTCCCTAGAGCATGTTGCTCGGAAGAATTGAGATTTCTTTAAGTGGAGCATGTCCAACAACTGTGGGTTTGACATAGCTTTGTATGTTAGGCAGAGATCACCTCTTAGTAGGTGATATGCAACGGAGTAAAGCTGGAGGTTTTTGAGACGATCTGCGTAGGGCATCTGTTTGAGGCCGGTAATCCTCTTTGTGAGGTATTTCTGCAGCCTTTCCAGTTGTTGTAGATGTCTTGTGAGGTACATACCAAAAGGGGAGTTGTACTCTATAATGGGTCTAATGAGTGATGAGTAGAGGGGAAAACTGACCTCTTTTTTCTGGATGAGAAACCTTTTGTGATGAGGTGTGCCACTTAGAAGGATTTCCTGACTACTGTGGCGATGTGATTATCAAAGGAGAGACTACTGTCCACCTGTGTCCCAAGGTCTCTTATCACACTTTCAGTGTTAAGTATACTACCACCTATGTTGTAGTTCATGGGTACAGAGTTTTTACCAAAGGGGATGACAATGGACTTTTTGGCATTGAGCTTAAGGCCATGGCTTTGACATCAGGCATCTGTCTCAGTAAGGCCCTTTTGTAGGATGTCCACATCGTTAGGAGTTTCAATTATGGCTCCTAGTTTGCAGTCATCTGTGAACTTCGTCAGCCAAAGACCTTCTGTGTTAGCCTGTACTTCAGAGAAGTAGATACCAAACAGGAGAGGACCCAGGACTGAACCCTGTGGTACTCCACTTGTCACTGGTCTGAAGTCATATTTGGAGTCTGCTACTTTCACAGTGTGGTTTCTGTCAGTGAGCCAGTTGGCAACCCATCTTGTGACATAGGGATTTATACCTAGTTTAGTGAGTTTATCTATAATTCCAGAGTGGGGGATGGTGTTGAAAGCCTTGGCAAGATCAAGATAGGCTGTGTGAACCACCTTACCCTCGTCTACAGCTTTGGTGACTGCTTCAAAGAAGTCTATCAGGTTTAGGAGACATGATCTGCTTTTTAGAAACCTGAACTGGGTGGGGTCCAGAGTTTGGAGATTACGAATTTGTTTACAAGTTCCATGATGATACGTTCCATGGCCTTGCAGACCAGGCTCATCAGGCTAATGGGGCGGTAGTTCCCGGGGTCCGTGGGGCTCCCCCCTTGTGGAGTGGGATAACCGTTGCTGTGCGCCATTCAGCGGGCACAAAACCTGAGGTGAGGCTAAGACTGAACATGGTACTTAGGTGGGGTGCCAGTTCGTTCTGTAGTCCGTGTAGAATGCAGCCTGGGATGTTGTCTGGTCTCATGGATGCTGTGTTCTTGGCTTTGGAGAGTGTGGTTTATACCTGTGCAGCCATGATTACAGGAACTTTGCATTCTTCCGGTATAGAGATGGGCTCTTTAGGGGGTGAGAGGGGAGTAAAGTTAGCACTGAACCTATCTGCCAGGATATTGGGAATATCAGTTGGGTCTGTATATTTAGTGAATCATACACCAACGGCCAGCAGCCGCAATACTAAGACACTAGAATCTGAAGTAAATATTAAATATTTATTGAGTATCCATTTAGATATTTTGTTCAAACCGGTTTCGGCTAACCAGCCTTCATCAGTGAATAGAATTTTCCATCCAATGTGAATAATGAATATTTATGCACAGCCCCAACCAATGGAAAACTTGGTATGATCCAACATATTAATTAATACCACCAAGTAAGCAAAAGGCAGCAAAATTTACATCACAATGTTAATAATAATGTATAAGACATAATAAAGCATTACATGACAAAGTAATGAAATAAAATATAAAACTCAAATCTATAATTATGAGTAAGTATTATTTTAAAATACATTATTACTTATCTAATTCTACATAAAGGCGCATATTCCATAAATCCAATGCCAAGCATAGAATATCACAAACATATTGTATATACATTACAATATAAAAGACAAGTAATATATATCCCAAGGGTAAAGAATAGACAATTTTATACATATATGTATATATATGTGTATTTGACATGTCATATGGTAACATGTTATGTAAAAGAACATAAGTCTTATAGGGTTCCCTTTTTTAACCCAAAGTATAAATTATTTGCATGCCAAGTAAATGAACTTGGTACATTAAATAATTAATTTGAAAACATGTTCAACCATATATAAATATGTATGTAAGCTCATAAACATATTGAAATTTCAGAAAATTCTGCACCCACGGCTACCAATAGCCGATGGAGTCACCTCCTATACCTAACATCTCCAAAATTTTTACAAATGATCATTAAGACCTGGAGGAAATAATGCCCCACGATTAATGATCCAATATTTTTCTTTATGGTTTAAAATGGTATGCCAACCTTGTTGATTACTTCAATCCCCTGTGATTTTGTCTATGATCATAAACAGGAACTTGGCATTGGTGTGTTTAATGGTATGTGTGTAAAGTGCATTAGTTTCTTGTTTGCTTCGGATGTCACTTTTGTGTTCATTCATTCAAGTTCTAAGTGAGCGAGACGTTTGCCCAACATAAAAAGCTGAACATTGGCAGGTGGCTAAGTACACAATCCAACTGCTACTGCAGTTACCAAAAACTCTTAAGTCGTAAACCCTACTAGTATTGGCACTGCTAAATTGTTTAAGTTTACTTACTTGTTGGCATGACTCACAATGTCCACACGGGTATGTGCCCAAAAGTTGATCTCCAGTTATGGTCATTTGTTTGTATATTGCACCCCCACTTTCCTTATGCTTATAATTAGAAAAGAGGGCCCTCATTATAATGTTCAGTTTTTTATGTTGAACATGTTTTCAAATTAATTATTTAATGTACCAAGTTTATTTACTTGGCATGCAAATAATTTATACTTTGGGTTAAAAAAGGGAACCCTATAAGACTTATGTTCTTTTACATAACATGTTATCATATGGTATGTCAAATACACACACACATATATATATATATATATATATATATATATATATATATATATATATATATATATATATATACATATATGTATAAAATTGTCTATTCTTTACCCTTGGGATATATATATATATATATATATATATATATATATATATATATATATATATATATATATATATATATATATTATGTCTTATACATTATTATTAACATTGTAATGTAAATTTTGATGCCTTTTGCTTGCTTGGTGGTATTAATTAATATGTTGGATCATACCATGTTTTCTATTGGTTGGGGCTGTGTATAAATATTCATTATTCACATTGGATGGAAAATTCTATTCACTGATGAAGGCTGGTTAGCCGAATCCAGTTTGAACAAAATATCTAAATGGATACTCAATAAATATTTAATATTTACTTCAGATTCTAGTGTCTTAGTATTGCGACTGCTGGCCGTTGGTGTATGATTCATTAATGGTTTGGCCGAGCACACCATACTTGCAAAGCATTAAGTTTCTGTATATTTAGTGCCATTGTGCTATAACTCAGAGCAGATCTGAGTGTTGCCATTGAGATTCTTGACATAGCTATAGAATGCTTTGTGTTTGTCTTTAGAATCAGTGGTGATTTTGTTTTTGTAACTTGCTTTGGAGGATTTTATCAGGGATTGCAGCTTCTTACTGAGGCTGACCAGGGATCTCCTCCACTCATGGGATTTTACTCTCTTTTGCAACAGTTTCTTCCTTTTGCTGTACAATTTGTTTGTGGCAAGGGACCACCAGCTTGGCTTCCTTTTTTTGGAGGATAGCATCTTGGTTCTGTTTGGGATAGCATGATCCATGCACTTGTGTAAGTGCTTATAAAGTGCAATTGTGTAGGATTCAGTAGTCATAACTGTATTGTCCATCTGCATGGGTGTCATGAAGTTCACCACTTCTGTCTTAAGAAGCATGAAGTTGGCTTTGGAGAATTTTTTTACCGTGGTTTCCTTAATGGGGGGGTGGGGGCAGGATGTGGATAAACAGGGTAATTAGCTTATGGTCGGATCGGACCAATGAGGGGTTGACATCAGTTGTGGAACACCGGTCACTCATGTTGGTAATGACTAGATCTAGGATATTGTTGCTCCTGGTGGGTGTGTGGATAAGTTGATCCAGGACATTGGAGTTTATGAATTCCAGAAAGCGTTGCGTGAAGGAGTTGGTACATGAGTAGTTTTTCCAGTTAATAGTGGGGTAGTTGAAATCATCCATTATTAGGGTGTTTGGTTGAACCCTAATATTTTCCAGTACATCAAGAAAAGAGGAGTGGGAATCCTGGGGCATGGTGGGGGATCTGTAGCAAGCTACAATTTGGATTGCAGCTTTGCCCAGAGTTAGTTGCACTTGGATAACCTCGGCTGCATTATGCTGAGCAACTAGCCTGGAGGTGTGGATATCCTTAATGAATATGGACACACCTCCACCTCTGGTGTTCCGGTCCAGGTTACATGGCCGAAAAGTGTGGTATGAGTTATAGCCTAGTAGTGCAGGGGTGCTCACTTGAGCCTTGAACCAGGTGTCAGTCACTGCACAGATATCAATGTTCTCCATTTTAAGGAGTGCCTCCAGTGAGTGCCCTCATTTGTCTTTTAAATCCTCATTTGTATCATCCTCAATGTATCATCAAACCCTCATTTGGCTTTTGTGATTGTACTGTATGTGGTGAGTTGCAAACCGCACCAACAATGCTGAGCATTAGCACTGCTCCTTGAATGGAGAACAACTAGAATGACATATTTTACATCTCCATCTGTTATGTACAACCACTGTCCACAATTATGCACTACTTCTATTGGCCTTGCTTAGCACCTGCTGTGCACTCCAACTATCATGCACTACTTCCACTGGCCTTGCTCAGCACCTGCTTTGCACTCCACTATCATGCACTACTTCCATTGCCCTTGCTCAGCACCTGCTGTGCACTCTGCTATCATGCACTGCTTCCATTGGTCTTGCTCAGCACCTGCTGTGCACTCTGCTATCATGCACTGCTTCCATTGGTCTTGCTCAGCACCTGCTGTGCACTCCACTATCATGCACTACTTCCATTGCCCTTGCTCAGCACCTACTGTGCACTCTGCTATCATGCACTGCTTCCATTGGTCTTGCTCAGCACCTGCTGTGCACTCCACTATCATGCACTACTTCCATTGCCCTTGCTCAGCACCTGCTGTGCTCTCTGCTATCATGCACTGCTTCCATTGGTCTTGCTCAGCACCTGCTGTGCACTCCACTATCATGCACTACTTCCATTGCCCTTGCTCAGCACCTGCTGTGCACTCCACTATTGTGCACTACTTGCATTGGCTTTGCTCAGCACCTGCTGTGCACTCCACTATTGTGCACTACTTCCATTTTTTTATTTATTTATTTTTATTTTACATTTGTTAACTGGGAAAGTCCGACTGGATACATATCCATTTTCAGTGGAGGCCCGGGGAGAAAAGCTCCACATTGAAAATTAGTGACACTTAAAGTTGAGGTTACAGAGAAATCTAAGAACATTTACAAAATCAGTGACAAATTCAAATCAAGGTTACATTTAGATAAGAAATAAAAACATTGTTGGTAATGGAATAAATATACAGAGATATCAATCACATAACCGAAGTGTGTCTAAAAGAAAAAAGGATTTTCAGTTAGAAAGTAAGGATGATAGTTAAAGGTGGTTAGGTAAGAAGGAATTTATTTAGTATGGGCAGAATAACAAGTTATCTTCCTGATAATGGAATTAGAGAAATCTAATGGAGTAGAGAAATGTATAATATGAGGGTGTGGGAAGAAAATAAAAAGGGTAATCACCTCTGTGAGCTAAGTTTGGTTTACTTGTGTCTTGGTATATGTCGGGTTAGTCTGGGTTTAGACATGAGCATGACTATTGTTTTATCTTACCTCAGTCTGATTATTGTATGGGTTAGTCAGGGTTTAGACATAGCCAGTCACTGTGCATGTACATCTTTAGGGATGTTTTGAATTGAGGCAAGGAGCTGTTAGTGGTTAGTTCAGCAGGAAGGGAGTTCCATTGTTTTCCAGCAGAGTTGGAGAATAAGGAATCTCTGGCTGTGTTGTAGCCTTTTGGTCGGTTGTACTAGCATTCTGCTGGATGAGTGGAGGGATGCTAGGTTGCTGTAGGGGCTAATAATATTAGTCAGAATAGAGGTATTGGTAGGTTGGTAGAGGATTTCATGAATAACTATGAGTTGGTTATAGTATATTTGATTGGGTAGTTCTAGCCAGCCTAATTTGTGAAGATTTTGACAGTGGTGGGTTCTGTATGCTGAGCCTGTGGCAAATCTTGCTATATTGTTATAGCAGCTGGTGATTTTGTTGATGTTTGATTTGGATAGATTTGTGAGGATGGGTGAGGCATAGAGAAGGGATGACAGAAGATGTGTGCAAGCTATGGCAGTTCTGGTAGATGGAGTTAAGAATTTTTTAATCCTATACATGGAGCCTATTTTTTTGTTTACAGTTTTTATGGTTGTGTCTATATGGGCATCATACTTCAGATTGTTATCAATGATTATCCCAAGTAGTTTAGTGCAAGGTTCAGGAGCAATTATGATGCCATTGTCAGAAGAGACTGTAATTATTGGTGATGTTAACTTACGGGTGGGGGAGAAATGTAGTAGTTTGGTTTTGTTTGGGTTCAATAAGATACAACAATTATTGAGCCGTGTTCTCTACTTTGTTGAAGGTGATTTAGGATAGGGATTGTAATTCTTTGGGAGTGGAGGCAGAGCAGATAAGCGTAGATTCATCTGCATACTGTATACAAGTTGCATGTGGGATAACTTTGATGAATATAGAGAAAAGGAGGGGACCCAGAATAGAACCTTGGGGTACTCCAAGGGTGACAGGTAAAAGGGGGGATAGATTGTCTTTCCACAGAACAGCTTGGGGTCTACCGTGCAGGTAAGAGTGGAATCAGTTGATTACTGGGTTATCTAAGGACAGTGATTTGAGAGAGTCTAGGAGTAGGTGGTAATTTACCATATCAAATGCTTTTGATAGATCGAGGAAGAGGGCAGAGGAGAGCAGATTCTGATTACGGTTATGATTTATTGTGTGAGAAAAGGAGAGAAGGGCAGTGGTTGTACTATGGGCTGGTCTGAAACCATGCTGGGATGGGGCTAGGAGAGTATTCTCAGTAAGGTGATTCGAAGTTGCTTCTGTATGCATTTCTCCATTATTTTGGCTAAGTGAGATAGTATAGCTATAGGTCTGTAATTAAAGAGTTCAGTGGAGTTGCCTCCTTTATGAAGTGAAATAATATGAGCAATTTTCCAGATGGAGGGGATGTAGGATTCTTGGATAGTATGATTGATTTGCTCAGCACCTGCTGCGCACATGAGCTCAGCAGCACTGTGCAGCACTTGGGGCAAACAAAATAGGTAAGACCGCCAGGTTTTGAGCACTTCTCTTTGCTAAGTATTACACCGCCAACTATGTCTGCGGATAATGTATAGTTCACAAAGGTAGTGTCTCAAGGAGTCATTGTTGGAGCTCTTATTCTTTCATTTTGCAAGTGTGGGGCATATAACTATTCCCTGAAAGAATTTGTCTAATTGCTGCTGTACCTCTGCTTGCAAACTAAGGACTTGGAATGATACAAGTGATTAAGACTGTGGTCTAAGACTGCTGAGGGTGGTATGCCATGGTCTCTTTCATTCTGGGATTCTGTCTGTTTCCCTGGAGGGCTTTGCCTGCTTGACTGACCTGCAGATAAAATCATTTGAAGAATGCAAGTGATGATGTTTGTGTGTTCAAGTTCTGTCAAGGTTACATGATACGGTCTCTTTCATTCTGCAAATGTGGGACTCACAAGTACTTTGTGTTTCTCTGAAGATTTATGTTCCCCGAGAGCTGTATTATTTGGCATCCATCATTCAGCAAATGTGAGATACAGAACTATTGTTTATATCCAATAAGGGCTTTGTCAGCCTTCAAATTAATGTTTTAACACCTTTATTAAATTATCACTTAAGGCATACACAAACAAACATTTATAAAAAAAATAAACATATTAACATGTTCAAAGTTACAAACGTTATAATCACAAATGTTTTTTGTATAACTGTCATCAATCCATTACATACATTGACCAATTTCTGTCGTCCCTTAAAACACACTGCTCCTCCAGAACATTATTCTGCATGCATTGTTCCCACAACTTCCATTCTTTTTCTATGTAATTTACCCCTACCCTTTTCTAAAGACCCCATTTCCAGTTCTTTTGTCTCTGTTACAATATGCAGTATTTCAAATACAGTTGGTTTAAACTTTGGTTTCTATTTTCTAGTAATTGCTTTTTTGGCAGAGACCAAAATTAGACTTGACAAGGTCTTACTATGTCTAAGCAATTCAAGTGTTGTATCCCATCTCAAAAAAAAATCATTTCCTTAGTTACACCCATTTGCTCACCTATTATTTATGACCTCTGGAATTTTTGAAGCTTACAAACACATTACATTCCTAAAACATATGTTCCTTACTTCTTCCCCATCACACCTCCAACATTTGCTATCTACCTGAGGAAAAATTCTTTGGGGAGTCGGCTTGGGGTGTAAAAACAAATATGCAAACACATCAAAGTAAAAATCATAAATCTTCTTGACTTTGTTGCATACCTGGAAGCCACACATATGGCCTTCCATTGTTTCCTTGTGAACTACTTATCCAGTATCGCTTCCCAGTCTTTTCTAACCTCTTCTGATTGATTAGTATAGATATTTTATTTTATTTATTTTATATGCCATGTTAATTACCCCTTTTTAAACAGCAGCTTTTGTTCTAGATTCAGCTAAATACTCTACCAGAGCAGGTCTTTTAATTAGGATTCCCTTCTTTGCATATAGTCTGATATCAGTCCCTAATAGGAAAGATAATCTCTAGCTTGTAGTCCAAGTGTCTTCTTGGTCTCTTCCCATTCTATTACTTTTCTCTCTTTAGCTATTTGCTCCCAGTACCTTGGCTCCTTAAAACTAAAACGTGCTGGATGCAAGGTAAAAACACTAATAACCAAAACCAACCTTGGTAGATGGCTAAAAATCCAAAACATTCCACAGAAATAATAGCAGCAGAAGAAACATGCCACTTCAAGAATTGTATTACTTGATTTAGTGCTTTTGTCTTACTGGAAGACTTCATCAGAATAAAATCATTCTTTTTTTAATTAAATTGATACCAAACAGCATCAAATATAAAACAATCATTGGATAATTAATTTACATATTTTCCTGCCAAAGTATAATGCAAAGTTTGTAAACCTTATACAGTGTTAAAACTTTTTCTATTAAGTCATACACATGAAACTCACAGTTAAAAAATGATTTGGCAAAAGGGTCTATTTAGTTCATTTTTCCTTTTTAAGCTTTACATACAACTTTTCACATTCAAGAATTCAGTCATAGTTTGCCCGGTCGCATTTTTAGCACAGGACCTAATGAATGTTGTCCATTAAGCCCTGGGGTGTCCCTGCATTCAAATGCAGTTGCCACAGTAATTTGCAGTATTCTGAAGTAGTTTCCCATTGTCCACCCCTGAGGCTAAGTTTAACTTGATCTAACACCCAGAAAAGAAATACTCCTTTTTTCTCCTTTTTTGAAATAGGTTCATAGGTTCATACTAGGCTATCTGCCCTGGGGCAATTATAAGCCTAGCCCGATTCTGTATGGCTTACGCCACCCCTTGATTTGAGTATACTGTGCCCTTTTTAAGGTTTAGTTTACTGTGCCTCTGTCTAATAGTGACACGGGAGTAATCCCTGGGACAAACCTACGATCCCCCATCCACCTATTGAGATTCTTCTTGAAGAGATTCAGTGAGGTGCTCTGCCTCACATGAACTGGAATTCTATTCCAGAGCGAAGGGAGCCTCTGGGTTATGAACCTGTCACTCCAGCAAGTTCTATTTATTTCTGTGCTGAGGTTCAAGTCCCTCGAGCGTGTGGCTCTAAAGGATTTAGATCTACTGAGGTGGAGCATGTCCATTAATTCTGGATTTGACATAGCTTTGTATGTCAGGCATAGATCGCCTCAAAGTAGGCGGTATGCAACTGACTAGAGCTGGAGATTTTTTAACCGAGCAGCATATGGCATCTGTTTGAGACCCTTGATCCTCTTGGTGAGATACTTTTGGGGTCTCCCTAATTGCTGCAGGTGTCGGGTAAGGTACATCCCAAAAGGGGCATCGTATTCTATGATGGGCCTGATGAGGGATGAATAAAGGGGCATGGTTACCTGTCTTGATCTAGATGTGAAACCCTTCATGATGAGATGGGCTATGTAGAAGGTCTTTCTAACCACTTTGGCAATGTGGTTTTCAAAGGAGAGATTGCTATAAACTTGGGTCCCCAGGTCCCTAATAACTTTCTCTGTACTTAATGGGTTTCCGCCTATGTGGTAATTTGTGGGCACATTGTTTTTGCCAAAGGGTATGACTATACATTTTTTGGCATTTAGCTTTAAACCATGGCACTGGCACCAGTTATCTGTCTCTGTGAGACCTTTTTGAAGGATGTTTGTGTCAGCTGGAGAGTCGAATATGGCACCCAGTTTGTAGTCATCTGCAAACTTGGTGAGCCATAGTCCTTCCATGTTTGCCTGTACCTCGGAAAAGTATATACCGAACAAGAGTGGTCCCAGGACAGAACCCTGTGGGATGCCACTTGTGACCAGTTTCAAGTCTGACATGGCTCCAGCAACTCTCACTCTGTGGGTTCTGTCTTTGAGCCAGTTTGCGACCCATCTTGTGACATAGGGGTTTTTATTTAAGCTGGATAGCTTATCTATGATGCCCGAGTGGGGTATTGTGTCAAATGCCTTTGCAAGGTCCAGATAGGCTGTGTGGACTACCTTCCCTTCATCTATGGCTTTGGTGACTGTTTTGAAGAAGTCAACCAGGTTCAAAAGGCAGGATCTGCCCTTGACAAAGCCGAACTGGGTAGGATCTAGTGTCTGTAGGCCCCCAATGTCTTTGTTTATGAGCTCCATGATGATCCTCTCCATAGCCTTGCAGTCTAAGCTAGTCAGGCTTATGGGGCAATAGTTTCCATGGTGCACAGAGGCTCCACCTTTGTGGAGTGGGACCACTGTTGCTGTACGCCATTCTGTGGGCACATATCCTGTAGTGAGGCTGAGATTGTATAGCTGTTTTATTTGAGGGATTAGTTCCTCTTGGAGTTCATGTAGGACACAACCTGGGATGCCATCTGGTCCCATGGAAGCAGTGTTTTTTTGCTTTGGAGAGGGCAGCCTTCACCTGTGCATCAGAGATGTTTGGGAGGCAGCCCTCTGCCGGATAGATACTTGCTCTTTTGGAGGGGAGGGGGTGGAGAAGTTTGCACTGAACCTGTCTGCCAGGATATTGGCGATGTCTGTGAGTTCAGTGTATTTTTTGTCGTTTAAAATCAACTCAGAACAAGTCTGGGAGTTGCATCCCAGGTTCCTAACATAACTGAAAAAAGCCTTATGATTGTCTTTGGTGCCCTGTGCAATTTTTCTCTCGAAGCTGGCCTTGGAGGATTTTATGAGTGATCGTAATTTTTTGCTAGTACTGATCAGAGATGCCTTCCCTATTAGGGATTTTGCTCTATCATGTAGTAGCTTCCTCCTTCTGTTGTACAGTTTATTTATGGCAGGGGTCCACCAGACTGGATGCCTGCCTTTGGATGATTGGGTCTTGGTTTTGTTTGGGATAGCATGATCCATGCATTCCTGGAGATGTCCGTAGAATGCATTTATATAGGATTCTGCAGTTTGGGCCATAGTTTCCACTGGCCCTGGGGCCTTAAAGGATTCCACTTCGGTTTTGAGAAGTGAGAAGTTCGCTTTTGAGAAGTTTTTCACTGTGGTTTTCTGGGCTGGGGGTGGGGTCGGGATGTGGACATCCAGTGAAATTAATTTATGGTCTGATCTTACCAATGAGGGATATACTTCTGGTGTGGAGCATAGAGTCCCCATGTTGGTAATGATCAGGTCTAGTATGTTGTCCCCTCTTGTGGGAGTGGTGACTAGTTGTTCCAATACATTTGAGTTTATAATTTCCAGGAACCTTTGGGCTAAGGTGCTGGGGCTTGAGTAGTGCTCCCAGTCAATGTTTGGGTAGTTGAAGTCACCCAATATAATGGTGTTCGGAGAGATCTTCATGTTCTCCAATGTTTTCAGGAAAGCCGAGTGGGAATACTGACTTTGAGAGGGTGGTCTGTAGGATGCTATAAGCTGAAAAGCAGTCTTGCCCACTGTTAGTTGCACATGGATGGTCTCCGATACTTTATGCAATGCCACTAACCTGGAGGTGTGGATATCCTTGATAAATATGGAACCTCCCCCTCCTTTTGTGGTTCGGTCCGGGTTTTGGGGCCGAAAAGCATGATATGAGGTATAGCCTGGTAGTGCTGGGGTGCTCTCTGGAGCCTTGAACCAGGTTTCTGTCACTGCACAGATATCGATGTGAAATGTTTATAAAGTGCATTTATTTCACTGCATTTAGAAATTTCATAGTAGGTGGTATCATGTAATCTGTCCATTAGTGTAAATTTTGCTTTCTTTGTATATCCAGTGTATTGTTTCCTGTATTTTATTGACCCTAATGATACCACAACTCAGCACTAGAGTCCCAGGTGTTGGTTTTCAAGATTTTCTTCATGGTAAGTCTTTATGGAGCTGTACTTCTAAGCATGAAATATTGATAAAGATTGTGTTTGCTTTTGTATGCTTCACATTTATGTAAAGACTGTGTTTACCTAAATGGTCCAGGCTGTGGCTGAAAAGGGTCCATAGATGACTTCACTGGCATTGAGGTGATATACATGTGCAGTGTACACCTCCTCATACCTTATTGTCTGTTCCTTCAATATACCAGTAAATGACACAGTAACATTCCTGATATGTAATCTAAGAAAGTGCTTTTTGATATCCTATCCACTTTCCTGTATCATCTATGCCAAATAATTAGTACACTACTTTACAAAGTCATCATGGCATCCGTAATTTAAAATGTTTTGAAGAGTTTAAAATTAAATCTCTCTAGTTTAAATAAGTGTAAATCTTTGTCTGTTGACCAGGACTGTTTCCATTCTACTTCTGCTTTGTTGTCAGTTTCATTTGCCATTGAGTTTTATTAGTTTTCCTGCTTCAATGATGCTTTGCATATAAAGCTTTCATAGTCTTTGCAGTGTAAGAAACAGCAAAGGATATACTGTCAGCATAATGTGCTTACTAGTTTATTGGATTGAATATTGTGACTGTTAATACCTGATGAAGGTAACTGCGAAAATTTTGCTTGCATTATTAAAAGTTCTACATTGCTGACCATACCGATTCCTGATTGGAATTGATTTGGTTTGTTTATTCATTCATACATAATTTCAGCTGGATTTATCGTATATGCTATATGCTCTTTGCTGGTCTTAATTTGATTTATAATACATTCCAATTCTAAAGTATTGGTGTATACACCATTAGAAGTAAAAAGTGATTGGTAAGCTATTTATGTCAACTATTAAACAATGTATAAAATCTCTTTCTGTGTGTGTGTGTGTGTGTGTGTGTGTGTGTGTGTGTGTGTGTGTATGTGTGTGTGGGGTTGAAGACTACATGGGTAGTGACCTTGCATATCACATGCTTGTGTTTCTGAGTGTTCTGCTAGCCCATACCATTGTGTACTTTATAAGACATATAGCTCTTCTCCTAATGCAACTGAAATACTGAATTAAGTTGTTTAGAGAACCTATTTGGGCAGCCACGGTGGTGCAGCAGTTAGCATTGTTGCCTCACAGCAAAAAGTTCTCTGGTTCGATTCTCGGCTGGGGTGCCTTCTGTGCGGAGTCTGCATGTCCTCCCTGTGGTCGCATGGGTTTCCTCCAAGTGCTCCGGTTTCCTCCCACATCCCAAAGACATGCAGTAGGTGGATTGGACACTCTAAATTGGCCCTAGGTGTGAGTGTGTGTGTGCCTTCTGTGGAAGGTTGGGTGCCGGGCTGGCAACTCGATACCGTAAAAACTCCACTGCTAATCATGAGCGGACAGATGATCCACTGTGGCAACCCCTAACCGGGAAAAGCCAGAAGAAGAGAACCTATTTAAATATTTCATCTCTTTATGAGATTAGAAGTAATAATACTTCATATGTAAATATGGATGATATTAGAAAAGTTGGTTATGTCTGCAGGGACATGGACAGAGTTTAGAAATGAGAAATTGTGTAACAAGGTCTGTCATGAGTCACAGCCATAAGATGATTCATAAAGTGACCCTGAGAAGTCAAAGGCAACAGGAAGTTGATTAAACCCAGTAGTCATTTATGCAGACGTTTCACCCAAAGGTGCAGTTAAATCTGTGTAAATATTTATGCAGCAAGCTATAACTGGATTGATGAGCTATACTCCACTGCTAATGCTCATTACAATATCAGCAGTCTTTTCTTTTTTATTGTCATAATTTCTGTGCAAAATACAGCTCATGAGATACTGTCATGCTTTAATTCTCTGACCACAAATTTTACTTAGTAAAAATGTTGAGGTACAACAGATTCTGTGAAGGGAATTGTAAATTATATACCATCCAAAAATAATATAGTCTTCCTTCAGTCACTAACGTTACTTAATTCTAGTGAAGGAAATGGGAGTTGCCCTTGGGGCAGAACCTGTTACATTTTCTTTCCTTAAAGCTGCTTAAGGGAAATAAATGGGAGGGGCCTTTTTGTGAGTATAAACTCACTGGGGGATAAGGAGAAAAAGCTAGAATCTGGTAATGCATATAATGAATAAGTAGAAAGAGTAACAATATACTGTGAATAGAGAAACGCATGTTAAACAAGAGCTGAGACACGTCATTTATTTATTATTTTGTGAGATACAATTGCATAATCACACGGACAAACAAAGACACATGCTTCAGTCTACAAAAAATACATACCTTACTCTTTGACTTTTTAGCCTAACATACTAAAAAATAATATTAGCAAGTACTTGCTTCATGTCTTCCATTTTATTATGCAATCCAAAAGCATACATAATAATAAGACTGGCATGTCTTTATTGTGAATCACATCATATTATTTTTTTTAGCTTGAAATATTTGTGCATATATGTATTGCTTAATAATGTTTAATGTTGTTATTAGTGATAATTTATGCCACTCATTTCAACAATACTTTATAAATTTCATGTGGTTACGCATATCGCAATCCTCACATACAAAGTTATCCTCTTAGGTTGTTGCAGAGGTTCACAATATACAATTACACTGTTCATTCTTAATAATTACATGGAATTGGAACTAAAGTAAATTAATGCTATGGGAGTTACAGTCACAAATATGCAACATATGCATGGTTTAGTGCTGCTTTGCAATAATAATGCTATACTTATTAACCTAGAACACAAAAAAGCATGCATAACATTAGAAGATGACCATTTGCTTAATATTCTGTTTCATTATCCATACACATATTGTCTGTCTAAGGCTGGCATTATTTTCTCTGAACTAAAGACCTTGAACCCCAAGGATTCTCATGTTAAACATTTTTATGGGGACATGCACAGATACGCGATAGTGAGGGAAATCTTTTGAAAAGCGTATCCGTTCTGTCAAATGTAAGCATTTGTTTTTTTACCTTAAATGGAATTAGGGTGTGTAATATCTCAAACAAAGTTACTATTGGAACCAAAGCTTTACATTTACTTAAAATCATGTTATACCTTTGACACATGTTTGAGCCTAGTTAGTCAGTCGAGAGTTGATGAAGCCATCAATTAACCTGGCATATGACATTGATGGAGGGATTCAATAAAGCCAACAAGATAATTTTGACCATGTGCATGTTGCGGTGTGATGGGCACATGGCTGCAAAAAGTTTTAGATTCAGTAAACTCCATGTAGTGACATGCGTTCACGTGCAAACACAAAAACTTCCATGGCATGCAAATTACAACTTAAGTAGCTAAATTGCATGCTAATGAAGGAAATCAACAAGCTGATGCAATTCAATAAGCTGTAAAGTAACCGTGTAGACTCTGTGCTCATGTTGACCATGTATTTGAAAATGTTCTGACTACAGCTACACAAAGGAGTCTACATGGAAACAAGAACAAGTAAATATCCATACATGTGTATAGAACAGACCTTAACATGTAATCTCACACACATTATGACATTCTCAGACATGTTGGATGCTAGAAAATGATATTAGCAATAGCCACAATTCCTTATAAAGTGCCATGACATAAATGTAGCTTTGCATCCCCACCCCCAAATGAACAATGTGCTCATAATTAGTGTAGACAGCTAAAAGTGTAAACCCCATGAAACATAGAATTTAAAACCTGGATTCCTCTGTGCAGATATATACCTGAGTAGTACCTCCCCTTGACTGTATAACATTGGGTTCACCTTCAGTTTCCCTAGCTACACCATGTAGATTCAGGGCTGTCAGCATGGTGAAGATGCAAATGAGGTCAAAACTCATTAGAATTGCTGAATCCCAAAAATTTGTAAGTGTGTAGGGATGTTCACTTCATGTGGACACTTCAACAGTGTTCATGTTGAATGCATGGCAACAGTGAATGATGACATTGGGAGGTGTGTGTCAGGTTACACTTACAGAGGTGCACATGTAGGTCTGTAAAGTGTAACAGTGCATGTAAGCAGTGCGCAATTCACAAATTATGTGTCATCCTCTTTATTGTTTGATAAAATGTATTGTATCTGTCTGCATTGTTAATTTTTTTTTAATTTTCATCCTTGTTGCGCGATGTGGCACTTAGTGCATCCAAGAGAAATGGAGCAATGAATGCAAGGTTTCTCAGTGCTTGCCACATACCGATTTCTGTAGTAGCATGTATATGTGTAGGGCCAGAGCATGAAAGGTCCTGGGTTTGACTACAGGGTCAGCAACCTTCCCTCTACTTTTTGAACTGCATGGTTGTGCAATATCACAAACACAGACAAAATTAATAAGATCACTTGTGTTCACCTTATTTCAACATCCATGTGTGCAGTGGCTCTGAGATTCATGCAGCGGAGCATAGGTGCACACCATGCACTAATGGAGTTCATATATTCAGCAAAGTAGCAGATGTTTTTGATAGTTCCTAATTACAGCATAAGCAGGTGTTTTCAGTATGGTGCAACTATTCAAGAAGGTATAAAGCATCCATGTAGCCTACATTCTGTTTTTTCCTGTATACTTCCATACTATGGGGGTAGACACAAGGAATTCCCAGGCCTGAAATAAAATGATCTCAGCTGCTGCATTTGCAAGGTAAGTCCTGAACCTAGAATGTATTCTGTAATAATATTATGACACGTTCTTGTATATCTTAACTTGGTGCAGTAATGAAGTAAATAGTGGTGGATTTGTACATAAAGTACCTTAACATGTGACAGCAGACACTTATTTTGCTGATATGTGTCCATTACTAAGGATTTCTTTCTTATTCTTCTCATTTTCATTGCACTTGTTGCATGATGTTTTGCATTGCACAAATAGTGTAAGAGGGTAATGGCTGTGCTGTGTTTATTGGGTTTGCATGAAGTGCTGTGGACTACCTATGAAGCAGATGGCCAAACATGGTAACTGGATACATTCAATTAATGACCTTGGCTATTGTGAATACCCGGTCTGGAGTACAGATGGTACTGGGTTCTAGTACAGAGTGTGCAACATTTGTTTACTACTGTATCATTGCATTTTACAGCAATGAAGTGCAACAACTGCTTCCTCAACATTCTTGTGGCAACAGGTGTAAGTGTAAGACTTGCATACACATGGCCTGCTGATGTCATCCACTATAAGCTGACATTCAGACATGTAAAAGTCTGACTTGTGCTGTGATGCTTGTATATAGTACTGTGTTCTGTAGACTGTGTACTTAGATAGGTAGGGGTTCTGTTCTTGCTGCAATCAACTGTGTATGTGTGAGCTGTTACTTGCATTACATAAATCCTTTTACATCAGCATGTGGGACACTGTTATCACCATATGCTCAACAGACAATGCAGATGTAATCAGCTATATCAAATGATTGAATTTGCAACCATGTCACCAGAACAAGATCTGTCACTGGCCTAGATCCCAGGCAGACATAATCTTAGGTTCATGGGAGTTTTTTTAGTCCATTGGCCCTAGGACAGGCCTTTATAAGCTTAGCCATGTTATACCTTTATTCCCTTACTGACCAACTTATATGGTCTATATTTCCAGGGCAATTGTATGATCAGCACTGAATGCCCTTATCCAAGAGGGACATGGGTGACACACCCTTGGTAAATTTATGGTCTCCCATCCAGTTGTCTATGTTATGCTTAAATAGGGTAATTGAGGAGATCTATTTTACATGAATTGGGAGTTTGTTCCAGTGTGGCAATCTCTGAGAGACATATTGGTCTCTGCAGCACGTCCTGTTAATGTTGCAGTATAGGTTAAGATCTCTAGAGTGAGTGTATCTTTTCCAATGTGACTTGTGGATGTGCAGCATTTCCATTAGGGCAGAGTCCAAGACTGTTCTGTAGGCCATGCACAAGCTGCCTTTCAGCTACCTATAAGGCACAGAGTACAGTGACAGGGCCTTCAGTCTGTCCATGGAAGTCATTTTTTGCAGGGCCTGAATTGTCTTGGGAGAAATCTCTGAGGTCTCTCCAGCTGCTGCAGGTGTCTGAGGAGGTACATAAAGAAAAGAGCATCGTACTTAATTAGTGGTCTGATGAGGGATGAGTACAGGGGAGTTGTAACATCCTTAGCTCTGGATGTGATGCCCTAACATATGAGATGTGCAATATAGAAGGCCTTCCTTGCCACTATGGATTCAACAGGACACATGGTGATCAAAGTTAAAGTTGCTATCAACCTGTATTCCTAAATCTTTCATCACATATAAGGGGGGTACTGTTAATATTGTAATGTGCAGGGACTTCCCACTTGATGAAAGGGATGATAACACATTATTTTGCATTTATTTTGACTTCATGGCTTTGGCATCAATCATTTGTCTGTGTAAGGCATTTTTGTATTATGGCAACATCATTGGGGGACTCAATGACTGCACCCAGTTTGCAGTCATCAGTGAAATGGTAAGCCACAGACCATCTCTTTTCCCCTGGATTTATGAAAAATACATTCCAAACAGTAGGGTCCCATCCCAGCACAGATCCTTGCGGTACACCAGTGCAACTGGTCTGCTGCTAGATGTGGAATCTCCAACTTATTTATTTATTTTACATTTGTTGACCAGGATAGTTCAACTGGATACATGTCCATTTTCAGCAGAGGCCCAGGGAGAAAAGCTCCACACATACAATACTTTATAACAGACAGACAGTTTGTAGAATACACGAAACACACTGTATAAGCAAATTTTATATTGGTTATTTACACTATACATGGTAGGACAATAGATAGATAGACATGCTTTGACTATATGTGATCTGTTGGTGATGCAATTGGCTACTCACCTAGTGACATATGGATTAATTGCCAGCTGTGTGAGTTCTTCAATGATGCCTGAGTAGGGGATTGTGTCAGAAGCCCTGGTTAAGTCAAGAAAGGCTGTATGTAGTGTTTTACCTTCATCCAGGTGTTTGTCGATGTTCTCAAAAAAGTCCACCAGGATTAATAGGCATGATCTACCCTTAATAAAGCCAAATTGTGTTGGATCAAGAGTTGAAGGTCACCTATGTCTTTGTTGATAAGGTCCATGATTATTCTCTCCATGGCCTGGTTAGCCTTATGGGTCTATAGCTCCCAGGGTTGGTTGACTGCCCCCTTTTTCTGCAAGGGAATTAATGTTGCTATGTTTCACTCTGCTGGGACAAAGCCAGTACTTACACTGTGGTTGAAGAGAGTGTCAACTGGTTCCACTCAGTCCTGTTGCAGACCATTAAGTAGGCAGCCTGAGATGTTATCTGTTCCCACAGAGGCTGTGTTTTTAGCCATGGAGATTGTGGTTATGACCTGCTCTTTGGAGCTACAAAGTAGAGGACTGGTGCAAGATATGCTTTGGAGTATGTCTGGTGGGGACAGGGGAGTGAAGTTTGCAGGTTGGTGATGTCCTCAGGGTCAATATGAGTGGTACAGTCCACTAGTAGTTCAGCACAAAGCTGTCCCTTCCCTTTTAGATTTCTAACATAGCTAAAGAATGCCTTCTGATTATCTTTAGTTAGGGATGCTAATTTTGCTTCGTAGTTGGCTTTAGAGGAGTTTACAAGATATCTAATTTGCCTGTTCAAGCTTTGGAGGGTGTCCTTTCTCTGCTGAGTCAGTTCCCACTTCTTCTTCAACATTACTTTCTTCTACTTGTTGTATAACCTGTTTATGCTTGATGCCCACCAGGGTGGCTTGTTTTTCTGTGAGGACCTTGTTTTGATCAGTTCAGGTTCAGCTGATTTTATACATTTGTCTAGGTGTTTATACAGGCCATATGTGTACACCTCTGAATAGCAGTCATTGTTGACAGTGGTAGTAGGGGGGTTGTAACTATTTATGTCATTGCTTAGCAGGCTATAGTTTCCTTTGGAGAAATATTTCATCCTTTCTGCTCTTGACAGGGTGTCAGGTATGATCGTTAATTTGAACAAAACTGAATTCTGATCTGACCTGACCAGGGAGGGCAACACACAGGGGTTAGTGCAAAGACTCCCCCCTGTGTTGATGAGTACTAAGTCTAGGACATCGAGCCCCTTTTGGGGTGCAGACTATCTGTTATGGAACACATGTATTAACAATGTCCAGGAGCCTTAGGGTGAACATGATTCTGCATATATATGACTCTCAGTTGATGGAAGGATAGTTGAAATTACACATGACCAAGGTGTTTGGCTGCATATTGAGTGACTCAAGTAGGTCTATGTAGGCTTTAAAAGCTTTTGCATCCCTATATCCAAAAGAAAGGAAACACGGATATGGCAGAGTTATCATCACTTATACAGGGTGCTTGTGGGGCAGGAGGCCTAGGCTGACACAGAAGTTTGGTGAGTGTGTGTGAAGGAGAAAGGGAAGCAGGCAGGCTGTGTGTGTGTGTGTGTGTGTGTGTGTGTGTGTGTGTGTGTGTGTGTGTGTGTGTGTGTGTGTGTGTGTGTGTGTGTGTCTGCGTCTGTCTGTAGGGGTCCTCCATGTGAAAGTGGTGTATGAGGGTCTGCATGAACACAGCCAAACTCAGTGCTAGTCATACAGCTTGGTATGTCAAACAGGTGTGAGCTATCCACGGTAGAGGTGGCAGTTCATCATTCTCATCCTTGACTATGAGAAATGGGACTGCAAGGAGGTGCATTGGCACCTCCATTCCCAAGGTCAGATGCAGTGCTGCTACCTGAGTATGACCGATGTCTGCTGGATGTGCTGCCTTCATGGGAATGCCCAGGACCATGACCCTATTGCCTGTCAAATGTGGGTGTGGACAGCGGATTCCCTTCAGTATCTTGAAATCCTAAAACCGTGAAATTTATATGGTCGAGACCATATGACTGAAGTTTTAGAATGTCGAAATTCTGAATGGAGATCTGCATACAGCGCGGAATGGGAGATTTCCCTTTTCCTCACTGTAGTGTGATCTCTGAGTTGGTATATTTAAGTAGGGGTGTGGGAGGGTCATGAGGGCTTTCCCCCCTGCAGAAACATTTAAACAGTTTTTTTTTATTATTTTGGATTTGTTTCAGAATTTCAATATTCTGAAACATCGATCATATTTTCTCGGTCATATGACATTCGATGTTTTGGAATTTTAAGATTCTGAAGTGAATCTGTGGACAGCACACTCACTGATGGACAAGCAGAAGTACTGCCACTATGGGAGCGTGACTGGGCATGACCACGTTGGCTATCAGCTGATATTGTGGCTGACCTACACCCATGACGACACTGTTCCTCTCCCACCAGATGTTCCATCACAGACACTGCTCGTTCCATGACAGAAACCCCTCAGTCCATCACAGACACTCCTCATTCCAATGTGTCATTCATCCAATCCAGGGAACCTGCAACATAGTAGAGGCATTCATGCATGTCAGAATGTGGCACATCTATAATCCTGAACATTTGTCTGGAGTGCCTTTCTGAACATACCTGTGCCTCCATTACAGCCCTAAGCATATATTAAGTGACACAGGAAGAGACACCTGAACCAGGTGGAGAAAGGATAGCAGGCCCCCTCTAAGCACCTCTATCAACCCTCCTGCATGGCCCTTACCAACTCTTTGGTTGGGGCCAGACTCAACAGGCACTGAAGCCACATTTTTGGTCCTAAAAGACAAAAGAATGATAATACACATAGGTATCACATAACTGCAAAGTAAAAACAGATAAGGTAGGCAGTCATACCCAATGGAGAAACATAAAACACTCTACAGATGTGGAATACTAACAGCAGGCAGGATACAAAACAAGGAGAGTAACAAGAGCAACGTGTCCTTGTATGTGCCCTAGCAGAAAATCAACTGTGCCCCCCCAAAAAACAGTCCATTCTAGTTTGTGACATAACAGCATCTTCTCTTTGCTCCCCCACCCATAAAAAAAACAGGCACATGAACCATTTTGCAAATGCAGCATCTTTAAAATGCTAAACATGCTTTCAAAGCACCTGTCCATGAAATATTTGTACATATGTATCACACAGCCTTCTATTTTCATGTATTGTCAATCATTTGTACTTCTGAAATGGCTTGACAGACATGGCCATGCCATCAGTACATGTCTAACAAATGCATGCAGATAACAGTGTAAAAGGCTTTGCTTCAAATTATTTATTAGTATATTCCAGCATATGCATTACGTAGATGCCAAAATGAGAGCATAGCAGCTGGAGTGCAATACTCCTCTGTAAAGATAGCTTTGGAAATATTTTGCTTTTCTGAACATGTAGCAAGTATCCTCACCATCAGTTTGGCTAGCTACACATTTAGCTTTTTGTAATGGACTAGAGTATTACTGGATTGCATCTGTCTAGACTGTGTTTCAGAGATGCTAATTATAACATAAGCGGCCAAATTTCATGCTAATAGAGTTATTCAACAAGTTATAAAGTAACCATGTAGACTCCATACTGTTTTTTTCCTGTAGATCTCTAAAGTAGTGAGGTACAGACACAGAAAGTCTACACAGAGAATGTTAGGAGCTGCTGCTGCTTAACTCCATTTGTATGTGTTATAGGTTGTAGGCAATGCTGCTGCCAGTAGGCCTAAGCCAAGATGGAGAAGCATTTTCAGGCTACATTTAACTTATTACAACATACACAGCATGGACATTGTAGAGTGCTACATGGTGGACAAGGACACAATACAGGAACCGTGTGACCTGTGACAGCCTCAACTCAGAGCCACAGCCTTTACCTCCCCATGTGTTGGCTGTGTACTGCTTACAACACAGTCAGGCCTGAACTAACTCTATGGCAACTGATGCATGTACAAGGTAAGCCCTGAACATGTATTGTATTGTATAATAATATTACAACATGTCCTTGCATTTCAACCATTGGCACAGTAAGCCACTACAAGGTGGGACATTTCTACAGAAATTAATGTAACATGTGACAGCAGAGAGTTATTTGACTTGTATGTGTCCATTAGCAAGTAGTAGGACTCAGGCATCAAAGATTCAGGCATTGATACCTCTCCAAAGTATGAATAATCTCTACATTCCCTCAGTTTAGTACCATACATTTGTAATGGGAAATCATAACAGACAGAGGTTAGAAAGTAATGAGATTTATAGTAGTTTCTGGCTTCACCATGCTCACAAGATCAAACAGGCAGGATGCAAAGCAAGGACAGTAACAAGAGTAACATTTCTTTGTTTGTGCCACAACAATAGCTCATCCTGTGTCCACCCCCATCAAAAGAATATTATAACCTTGCATGTACCATAACAGGAACTTACTTTTCCTCCCCATCCATAAAACAGAAGTTTGTGGCTGTTTGTGCCACCCAATCTTCCCTTAATCTGATGGGAACTGCATATCATAGTGTTACCAGTTAATATCCTCACATGTTTTAAATGAGATAGACTGGTTTACACACTTCATATCTCTGAGTACTGGTCAGATAACTGATGGATGACCAAGAAACACAGAAAGGTAGGGCACAGCAGTATATTTGCAAGTAAAATCATAACAGGTTGTGTAATCAGTAAGTGCACTACATGTAAATATATTAAATGGAATACATTCACAGATAAAAGGTCATGCCTTGATATCATTGCACTTTCAGTTGCACTTGTGTGAAGAATTACATAATGTATTTGCTGAAAAGCTGTGGGGCAAAGATGGATAAGCCCCTCTCCTATTTTCTGATGGTGCATTGCAGTAAGAATTGGGATCCAGATCTGCATAGTCATATGTCATGCGTACTAACATTTCCTACTGTATATGTCATAGATTGATTTTCCGCATTTCAACTAAGTCTCCATTTTTTATACTTTTTTTTGGAGGGGGCCACTGTTTGTGCGATGTGCTGCTTATCACAAATGGCTTTGGCTATGCGTTTCTCATTTGCATGTAGAGCAGCAGCTCACAAACCAGACAAATGGGCCACTCAGGTAGCAGACAGGACCCAGACAGCCACAAACATACCAGATGCATCCAGTTTATACTATTGGCCAACACACACACACACACACACACACACACACACACACACACACACACACACACACACACACACACACACACACACACGCACACACACACACAATTTCTAGCAGTGCATATTCTCATGCAAGTGTTTGCATGATGGTAAGTTATTGCAAAACCAGAAAGTGTACATTCCCAGTAAGCATGAGACTTCCAGCTGGTGGGAAAACATACTCTACATTGGCCTTGATCTGTGATAGGCTTGGCAAGCATTCCTATAGAGGCTATGAGATTCTGAGTTCAGAGATGGGGTGCCCTGGAGTCTAAAGTGTTTGTTGGACTCCTAGTGATTGAACATGAGCCTAAGCTGTTGCAGAGGGACTATCATGGCTTGGATTACAAGGCAGAGGTATGGTATAGTCTGGACCAGGCTTTGACCAGTGCTACTGGTATTGCCTGCACTGGAGACTAGTGTAGGCATCACTACAGAGACCTCAGGAAGAGGAAGAGGGATACCATTGGCCATTGAACTGGAGAATGTAGGACTGAGGACTCCCCACAGATGTGTAAGTATTCCTTACAGAGACTACTTGTAAGAGTTAAAAACTGGATATAGTCAGGACCGTATCTAAACAATCCTACTTTGGTTTTAGATTTATTATAGGTTCATAGGTTGGTACCAGGCTATTGGCCCTAGGGTCTATACAAGTCTAGCCATAACAATTCCCCGGCTATTTCTTCCTACAGTATTTACTTCCCTGGACCCCTGTCTAGCAGGGTGACTGACGTGATCCCCGGCTGAATTTCCAATCTCCCATCTAATCATCAAGGTTCCTTTTGAAGAGGCCCATAGAGGCGCTCTGCTTGACATGTATGGGCCGTCTATTCCAGAGTCTTGGGAGTCTCTGGGTAAGGATCCTTCAAGCATGTTTTGTTCATTGTGATGACAAGGTTTAGATCCCTGGAGCGTGTGTCTCTGAGGGATTGGGATATCTTTAAGTGTAGCTTGTCCAACAGCTCTGGGTTTGACATGGCCTTGTATGTTAAGCAGAGATCGCCTCTGAGTAGACAATATGTGACAGAGCATAGGTGGAGTTTTTTTAGATGGTCAGCATAGGGCATCTGCTTTAGGCCTGTGATTTTTTTAGTGAGGTATTTCTGCTGCCTTTCCAGTTGTTGCAGATGATTTGAAAGGTACATACCAAACAGGGTGTTGTACTCTATAATGGGTCTAATGAGGGATGAGTACAGTGGGACAATGACCTCCTTTTTTCTTTATGAAAAGTCCTTAGTGATGAGGTGTGCCACATAGAAGGATTTCCTGACTGTTGTAGCGATGTGGTTATTGAAGGTGAGACCACTATCCACCTGTGTCCCAAAGTCTCTTATCACACTTTCAGTGTTTAGTGTACTATCACCTATGTGGTAATTTGTGGGTACATGTTTTTCTCAAAGGAGATAACTACACATTTCTTGGCATTGAGCTTGAGCCCATGGCTCTGGCACCAATCATCTGTTTCTGTAAGGCCCTTTTGTAGAATATCCACATCATTTGGGGATTCAATAATGGTTACCAGTTTGCAGTCATCTGTTAACTTTGTTAGCCAGAGTCCCTTGGTGTTGGCCTGGTCTTCAGAAAACTAGATGACAAACAAGGGCAGTCCCAGGACTGAACCCTGAGGTACTCCACTTTTCACTTGTCTGGAGATGGATTTGGAGTCGGCTACTTTTACATTGTGGGTTCTGTCAGTAAGCCAGTTGTCAGTAAGCCAGTTGGCAACCCATTGAGTGATGTAGGGATTAATGCCCAGCTTAGTAAGTTTATTTATGATTCCAGAGTGGGGGATGGTGTCTAAGGCCTTGGTGAGGTCCACATAGGCAGTGTGGACCACCTTACCCTTGTCCATGGCTCTGGAGACTGATTCGAAGAAGTCAATCAGGTTCAGGAGACAAGATTGTCCCTTCATGAATCCAAACTGCGTAGGGTGTGATTTTGTTGTCACAGAAGTTGACTTAAGTTCTCTTTGAATTCTGTGATTATTACCTGTTCAATAATAACACCAATACTATAGAATGTGTAACTGTGACAATAAAGACAACCCTAGAATATATAACAATTGTTGGAGAGTATAGGCCACCAAAGTCAAGTGCAGATGATCTAGAGGAATTCATATATTTCTTGCATGAAAGCACAACAGGGAAGAATATTTATTTATTTATTTATTTATTTGCAGTTTATTTTCCAGGATAGTCCATTGGGCCACATGAGCCCATTTTCAATGGAGTCCTAGGGAGAAAAGCTCCAGAAAAAGTACAAATACATAGTAGATAGAGCAGTAAAGATATTAGTACAAAAAATTTTTGTGGTACACAAATTCTAACAAACAATAAATTTTTACATTTTTATATTTTTGCATTTTTGCAACATTGTAGTACACAATTCTGATAGATAACAGATTGGTAATATAGCAGATCAAACACACAGATTTTTTTTTTGAGCCAATCAGTGGAGTTTTGTTTGGATGTCTGTAATAGATATAAGGATGGAGAGTTCCTAGGAGACAATTTTAGGCGCCAGTGAGTGTTTAATATTGGATGAAGTATAATCAGGGGTTAGGTGGGGTGAGAGCATGAGCATATCCATTGTGAGGTAAGATGTGCATGCAGTCAGGTTTTAAACAAGGAAAGGCTGTTAGTGGTATGAATGGGAGTTGGGAGAGAGTTCCAGAGGTGAGCTAAAGAGAAGGACATCAGGTGATTACCAGCTGGATGTGTAGGTTTGTGCAATTTAATAAGGTTTTGAGAATTAGATCTGAGAAGTCGATTTGAGTTGTACATTGTGAAGGTGTTTGCAAGGGAGGGGCATAGAGACGGTTTATGTATAAGTTTATGAGCTTGGATAAGTTGTGTATACGTAAGGAAATGTGGTAGCTCTAGCCAGTCTAGTTGGTGAAGGGAGTTGCAGTGGTGGGAGGTGGCTCTATGACCTGTAGCAAATTTGGATAGTTTGTTATAGCAGGATGAGAGTTTGGTTTTAAGGAAAGATTGCAGGTTGGTGGGGATGGATACACCATATAAAAGGGATGGGATAAGGTATGTGTTGGCTAGTATGGTCCTGGTGGAGGGAGAGATGAAGCGTCTGTGACAGTAGAGCATACCAAGTTTTTTATAAGTTTTTTTGATATTGATATATACATGCTTGTCAAATTTTAGTTGGTCATCGATTATTATACCTAGTAATTTTGTATCTGATACTATTCCTAGGGAAGTGTTGTTTTTGCTGATAATTGTGAAAGATTTTTTGTCTAAGGAGGCAGTTTTGGAGGCATTAAAGATCATGAGTTTTGTTTTGGTTGCATTAAGGGCCAGATGATTGTTGAACATCCACTGCTCTGCGGAAGAGAAGGCGGCTTGTGTTAAATAGTTGAGAGTTGTGAGGGAAAGGGAGAAACAGATTATAGTGGAATCGTCAGCGTATTGAATGAGGCTGCAGTGGAATGGCTTGGTGGATGTCATTTATAAATATATTAAATAGTAGGGGGCCTAGGATTGAGCCTTGGGGGACACCTGTGGGTACATTCAGGAAGGGAGAGATAGCTTTTTTCCATTTGACTGCCTGGTGTCTGTTTGTGAGGTAGCTTGAGAACCACTGGATAGAGGAAGAGGATAGGTTAAGTTTTGAGAGTTTGTTAAGAAGCAGTTTGTGAGAGATGGTGTCAAAAGCTTTTGAGAGGTCTAGGAGGAGAGTGGATACGAAGTGGCCAGAATTACGGGCTTTATTGATTGTTTCTAAGAAGGCAAGGAGGGCAGTGGAGGTACTATGGGCTGGACTAAAACCATGCTGTGTATTGGTGAGAAGCTGGTTATTGATGAGATAGGGTAGAAGTTGTTGGTGTATACATTTTTCGAGTAGTTCGGAAATGGGAGATAGGATGGCTATAGGGTGAAAGTTTGTAATATCTTGGTTGTTAGTACCTTTGTGGAGAGGGATTATGAAAGCTTTCTTCCAGAGTTGTGGGACGTGACATTCTAAGATGGACCAGTTGATTAGAATAGAGATAGGGAAAGCAATTGCGTCTGCAGTTACTTTTAAGAAGTGGGGGGGGGTGTCATCTGGGGCATTGGAACCAGGTTTTAATTTTAAGAGCAGTCTTTTTATAGTGGTTGTAGGGATGGGATTGATGGAAAAATGTGGGGATTGAGAGGAAGAGGTATTTGGGGAGGAAGGGGGGGGGGGTGGTGGCTGGCCAGAGGCTGTTGATTTTTTGGTGAAGGATGTTGTTAATTTGCTGATGGAGTCAATGAAAAGTGAATTAAATTGGTTTGCAAGATCCATATCAGATGCATGTGGGTTAGGGCATGGGTTTTCTGATTTACCAGGGTTGAGGAGGGATGAAATTCCCTTCCAGAATAGTTTGAGATTTGTATTGTGATTGGTTTGAAGGGTAGTGAAATATGTTTTGCGGAGAGAGGCTACAACTTTATTTACTTTATTGTGCAACGTTTTGTATTCTGTGAGGGTGGTAGAGGTTTTCATTTTTACATGCCATGTCCAAGCTTTTTCGCAAAGTCGTATGGTAGCTAGGGTATTTTTTAATAACCAGGGTACAGGGTTGCTTTTTATGCATTTAGTTTTCAGTGGGGCAAAGGAATTAAGTAGGTTTGTAAAAGTAATGTTGAAGTGGGAGAGGGCTTTGTCTAGAGGAAGGGTTTTTAGGGGGTTCCAATTGGTATTTCTTAGTGCATTTGTGAAAGATTCAGGATTAAAGTTTTTTAAGCAACGGATTGAGACGAAGGAGTGGGATAGATGGGTGGTGGAGGGGAGGCGATGGGCAAAAGTAGGGAAATGGTCAGCTAGTGGGTCGGGGAGAATGCCACTATTGGAGATATTCTGAGGGTGAGACACTAAGATCCAGTCTATGGTGCTTCCATTTGAGGAGTTCTTTGTGGGTCTTGTGGTACAATTTATTAGCTGGGTGAAGTTATATAAGTTAATATTAAGTGGATTAGTGGGAGAGTGGACAGAGGCCCAGTTTATGTTAACGTTACCCAGGATTATTGTTTCATAGGCAATGTTGGATGAGACCCAGGAAAGAATGTCTTCAAGGGATGAGACATTATCTCCTGGGGGAATATAGAGGGAGAGCACAAATATGAGCTTATGTTTATTAAGGTGAAGTGGGGCAGGTATCATTTCATCGTTACTGAATTTAGGGAAAGGTTTGGTATAGGGAGTTACTGGGAGGGATGATGAGTATAAGAGTGCTACTCCGCCACCTTTTTTATGTGTTCTATCATTTCTAATTTTGTGATAGTTGGGTGGTATCAGCTCTGAGTCCATTATATGGGGCTTAAGCCAGGTTTCGGAGATGGAGAGAATATCTTGTTGGTTATGCAGAAGCCAGGCGTGGAGGTTAGGAATTTTATTACAGAAGCTTTGAGTATTTAGGGCTGTGAAATGAAGAGATTTATGAGTTACTTCAAAGGGGAGGGCTTGGGTGGTCTTGTCAGGGATGGAGGGAGGGGGCAGGGTTTGGATGGATGTCTCCTGAAAGGAGTATGGAGATAAGGTGATGTAGAAGATATTTTCTTAGATATGGGTAGTTAGTAAGGTTAATGAGTTTTGTGGGTGTTTGGCAAGTGTAGTTGGAGGTATTGTGGTTAGTTAGTACTCTATAAGGGAAAGGCATGATTGTAATAATGGTGGAAGAAAGAATAATATTAGCTGGGGACTTTAATTTACCAGAAACAGATTGGAATAATATTGATTCAACAATGTTAGTAAGGAAATTATTTACAATGTATATTCAGGAACAAAAATTGCTTCAGATTGTAAAAAACCCTACCAGGGGAGGGAACATACTAGACATTGTGTTCCAAAAGAAATTACTGTTTCTTCAAAGTCAGTTTTTACCACCATTGATGAGCGGTGATCATGGGGTTATATAAAGGCTGATTTGTTGCTAGATAATTCTGACAAAACTGAAATCTAAACCAATGCACAGAAGGTTAATTACAGATTATATGGAAGCACAACAGTCACTATGTAAAACTAACTGGAGTGAGGTGTTCAGTGGACAAACTGCAGATGGAATGTGGAAAGTTTTGAAAGAGAAATTGCTCGAGTGCAAATAATCAAAAAAATGTTTAACATCAGGATATAGGCATACAACATCAGGGGGATATATTTCCATAAGAACAAGATATCTGATAAAGTTGAGAGACAAACATATAAGAAATGGAAGAGAGGTTGAACTACAACTTTGAAAACTGAAATAAACAATCTGGACAGACAGATTAAACATAGCGTGAGACAAAAGCAAAAAAATATGAAGACATGTATTTAAAGATATTGAGCATAACAGGAAACCATTTTATAGATTCATAAGACGTGGAAGGAGTAAAGACACAAATTGATAAACTGTGTGTATATTCTAAAATTTATTCTCAGACACAACAGATTATAGATATATTTACTAAATCTTATGCAAAACAGTTTGGCTCCACAAAAGGGGTGATAAGTTGTGCTAGTGACATCCAGGTATCCCCAGATACTGGAATCAAATTAGATTATATTGAAAAAGAATGCACAAACTGGATCCAAACAAAGCACAGGGAAGAGACTGAATTAGTAACAATGACCTGAGAACACTTCAGCAAGAACTTAGGGTACCGTTATATCTATTATGCACTAGGTCATATAAATATGGGGAGATTCCTCAAGATTGTAGATGTGAATATTGAACCTGTCTTTAAGGGAAAGGGGAGTAGGACAAACCCAGAGTCATATAGACCCTTAAGTCTACTTTCATGTTGTGGAAAATAATGGCGAAGATAATACTGGATAGGATTTTGTCAGAACTGGATCGGATGGGACTTGAAATCATATATCAGCATGTATATGTTGAAAACGGATTCACTTTATAATCTCAAAATACTGAAACATCGACTATAAAATCGAATCTGCAGAACACCGAAACCCCAAAACCACAAAAGTTAAAATCATGAAGTTAAACGCACCACACACCACACTACACATACAGCACACTACCCACACTACAAAAAAAAAAAAACACACACACAAACATAACAACACAAACTAACAAACCCACACTACAAATAAGCAGGAGGACAAGCCCCCTGCACCCCCCATGTGGGGGGCACACACCCCCTACTTATATATTCTAACTGAGGTTACACCAAATAGAAAAAGACAGCAAACTCACAACCAGACATTCTACAGTCCTTCGCACACACACATCACATATATACAAACACCACCACATTCAACATTTAAACATTCATATTTTATCTGCCTACCCTAACCCACACATAAAATTTCCAAACACAGTCACATACACTCACATACCTACCCAAAACCCCCTGCTCCCCCCATGTGGGGGTCTGTGCCCCCCACACCCCCCTACTTATATATTCTAACTCCGAGTTCGCGCCAAACAGAAGACAGCAAACTCACAACCAGACATTCTATATTCCCTCGCACACACACATCACATATATACAAACACTACTACATTCAACATTTAAACACTCATACTTTTATATGCCTACCCTAACCCACACGTACAACTTCCAGACACATTCACATACTCTCACACACCTACCCAAAACCCTTACAAAATAGTCACATACCTTAAATTGCACCTAAATCCGCACCCTAAACCAGCCACCATCCACACGACACATTCCACGTCACATACCAATAAAGCATAACTGCAAGTTTGACATATTAGAATTCACGGTTATGCACTTTCGCTATTCTAAAATTTCGACTTTATGGTCTCGAAATACTGAAATTCTATATTTTAGTATTTCAAGATTATAAAGTGAATCTGTTAAAGACAGATCTATTACCACCTGTAACATGATGTTCTATAAGGTTTACTATCACATGTTCGTTCGTCTTTTAGACGAATGAACTATGTGCGAAAACCACATAGCGGAACCATTAGGGTGATTACCACAATGTCGAAGCTTACAAGAGCGAATGGTTGCTGTTGTCAGCTCCAACGTTGCAGTGCAGATTGCACTATAGTGGGGATGGGGAAATGTACCCTTACCCTCACTGTAGTGCGATCTCAGAGTTTGTATATATAAGTAGAGGGGGTGGGGGTGCAGCTTTCCACATGGGGGTTGCAGGGGAGCTTGCCCCCCTGCAAAAAACAGTTGTAGTATGTTGGGTGGGTAGGAGCATTTCAGTGAAGTTGGCATTTTCGAAGTTTGACTGCACTGAAATGCTCAGTTCGACATTTACACTGTTCAGTGTACAGATTTCCGAACATTTGGTTCGGACATCTGTACATTCGAACAATGTCATGTCGGACATGTGATAGTAAACCATTCTATAACAATATAATAACAACTATGAATGAAAAATTGTGCTGTGATATAATTTATATAGATTTAACTTCAGCATTTGACAGGGTCATACACAAAACACTGATTAATAAATTAGTACAACTAAGTAGTGATGTACTCTTGATAAGATGGATAGGTGCATGACTTACAAATAGGACTTGGCAAGTATCATACAGCAACAGGATAAGTGAAATCATTGATTACAGTCAGGGTGTACCACAGGGCTCTGTCTTTGGCCCTTACTTGTTTAGATTGCATCTTTCAGACCTAACTTTTTCATCTGAGATGTTCAACTGTCTATATGCAGACTACTTGACATTTGTAATTAGATTACATGTGTTACAGATAAGGCATGTCTACAAAATAACTTGACTAATTTGACCATTTGGGCACAGGAGAATAATATGCTGATAAACACATAAAAAACTAAGCATATCAGATGTGGGAGACATAAATTGGAAAGTGAATATTTAATAAAGCACACAGTGACTGAAACTGTAAACTCATTTATGGACATGCGTATATTAGTAGATTCAACTTTGAGTTTTTCTGATCATATCAACCAATTGATTAATGATAGTTATAGAACTATAGGTTGTATAAAAAGATTTATAAAGTCTAGGATATCAAAAATTAAGTCATTGTTTGTCAGTTACCTTAGACCCAAATTTGAGTATGGAATAACAATATGGAAACCCTATAAGAAAACAAGCATGAGTAAACTGGAAAGCGTACAGTGGAAATATACCAAGGACATCCATGGACGTGAAAATTAAAGTTATTATGAAAGACTAAAATATCTGAACTGGTATAGTGTCTCATAGATATCTAAGCGTATAACTTAATTAAGAACTATAGGTTGTATAAAAAGATTTATAAAGTCTAGGATATCAAAAATTAAGTCATTGTTTGTCAGTTACCTTAGACCCAAATTTGAGTAGGAGCATTTCAGTGAAGTTGGCATTTTCGAAGTTTGACTGCACTGACTGGGAGGGTGGCCTAATGGTTAAGGTGTTTGCCTTACAAACACAAGGTACAGGGTTTGAATCTCACAGGGGATAATTGGCTAGGCTTAAAATGGCTCGCAAGGGCAGTTAGCCTAGTACTAATCTATGAACCTATGAACCTAAGTATATAGGGCATTTAGAGACAACTACCTCTGGGAATGTTTGGAATTATCAAAAAGTACTAGAGAATCGTCAGATAACCTATGTAGAAGATTCTATAGGAATGAGAAGTGTACTAATTGGTTCTCTGACAGACTAGCTGATGCATGGAACAGACTACCAAATTACATTAAAGCAAGCACTAGTTTAGATATTTTTAAGGACAGCCTGGACACATATTATGGGAACAAGTTCGTAAGTTCATAGGTGTGTACTAGGCTAATGACCCTGGAGCCTTAACAAGCCTAGCCCATAGAAGTGCCTTAGCATCATGCCACCCAATGTTAGTTCCCAGTGCCTCTATCAAGTAGAGGCACTGGAGTGATCCCCTGGGTGAATTTTCTATTTCCCATCCACCCATCAAGATTTCTCTTGAAGAGGGCCAGTGAGGTGCTCTGCTTTACATGTATGGGAAGTGTATTCCACAGCATGAGCAGTCTCTGGGTTATGACCCTGTCCCTCCAGCATGTTCTGTTGATTGTGGTAATGAGTTTGAGGTCTCTGGAGAGTGTGGTGTGGAGGGAACTTGGATTTTTTTAGATGTAGCATTTCTAACAGAGCTGGGTTAGACATGGCTTTGTAAGTCAAGTAGAGATAGGCTCTTAGTAGATGATATGAGACAGAGAATAGCTGGAGTTTTTTGGGTCTGTCTGTGTAGGACATGTGTTTAAGGCCTATGATGCTCTTTGTGAGCTATGTTTGTGGCCTATCCAGCTGTTGCAGATGTCTAGTGAGGTAAATGCCAAATAGGGCATTATAATCTATGATTGGTCTAATGAGGGAAGAGTAGAGAGAGATGATGACCTCTTTCTTCCTGGATGCAAAACCCTTGTTAATGTGATGTGCCACATAGAAGGACTTTCTGACCACAGTGGCAATGCGGTGGTCAAAGAAGAGGTTGATGTCAACCTGTGTCTCCAGATCTCTTATAATGCCTTCAGTGTTCAGTGGGCTCCCATCAATGTGGTAATTAGTGGGAACTGAGTTTTTCCCAAAGGGGATGACGATGCATTTTTTGGCATTAAGCTTATGGCCATGGTTTCAACACCAGTCATTGGTCTCAGTGAGGCCTTTCTGTAGGATGTCTGTATCACTTGGGGAGTTAATAATGGCTCCCAGCTTGCAGTTCTCTGTGAACCTGGTCAGCCAGAGTCCCTAGGTGTTGGCTTGGACTTCTGAGAAGTAGTTGTCAAACAGGATGGGACCCAGGACCAATCCCTGTGGGACTCCACTCATGACTGGTTGGCAGTCTTACTTAGAGTCCGCTACTTTCACACTGTGGGTTATATCGGTGATCTAATTTGCAACCCACCTAATGATACAGGGGGTGATGCCTAGTTTGGTGAGTTTATCAATAATTCCTGAGTGAGGAATGGTATCAAAGGCCTTGGCCAAATTGAGGTAGGCTGTATGAACTGCCTTACCCTCATTCACAACTCTAGTGGCTGAATCAAAGAAGTAAACCAGGTTGAGCAGGCATGCTCTACCTTTCACAAAACCAAATTGCGTGGGATCTAGAGTTTGGAGATTCTCCATATCCTTGTTAATTAGGTCAATGATGACATGCTCCATAGCCTTGCATGTCAGACTCATCAGGCTAATGGGGCAATAATTTCCAGGTTCTGTAGTCACTCCTCCTTTATGTTGAGGGATGACTGTAGCAGTGCACCATTCAGTAGGGACAAAGCCCGAGATGAGGCTGTGAGTGAGCAGGGCACACAGTTGTGGTGTCAGTTCACTTTGTAATTCATGTAGAACACAACCAGGGATATTGTTGGGTCCCATGAAAGCTGTATTCTTGGCCTTGGACAATGCAGCTTTAACCTTTGCTGCAGTAATGCTGGGTTCCTGGCATTCTTCCGGTATTGATATTGGTCCTTTGGAGGGGGTAAAGTTGGCACTGAGTCTGTTGGCCAGTATGTTGGCAATATTTGTTGGCTCAGTATAGGAGGTACTATTGTGCAGTAACTCAGAGCAAATCTGGGTATTGCCGTGGAGATTCTTGACATAACTATAGAAGGCTTTGTGGTTGTTTTTAGTATCTGCCACAATTCTGCCTTCATACCTGGCTTTGGAGGTTTTGATGAGAGATCTCAACTTATTGTTGAGACTAATAAGGGAATTCTTCCAGTCTTGGGACTTCACCTTTTTCTTCAACAGTTTCTTCCTTCTGTTGTAGAGTTAATTAATGGCAGGAGACCACCAGATTTGCTTCCTTTTTTTGGAGGAGAGTGTCTTAGTTCTGTTGGGTATGGCTATTTCCATGCATTTATGTACATGTTTGTACAGTGCATTGTTGTATGATTCGGCAGTCATGCATCTTTTTTCCATTGACATTGGTGCTGTGAAATTAGCCACCTCTGTTTTTAGGAGTCCAACGTCAACTTTGGAGAAGTTTTTCAAGGTGGATACCTTTGCAGGGGGCTGTGGTTGAGATGTGGATTTCCATGGTGATTACTTTGTGGTCGGATCTAACCAGGAAGGAATTGACTATTGGTGTAGAGCAATGGTTGCCCATGTTAGTAATAACCAGGTCAAGGATGTTGCTTCCTCTAGTGGGGGTAAGAATGAGCTGGTCAAGGGCATTGGAACTGATAAATTCCAGAAAGCATTGGGCCTTTGCATTGGTGCATGAGTAGTTTTCCTAGTTGATCACCTTGTATGAGAGTGTTGGGTTGGATCTTAATAGTTTCCAGGGTGCTTAGGAATATGGAGTGAGAGTCTTGGGACATGGCTGGGGACCTATAGCGGGCTACGACCTGAATCACCATCTTACCCAATGTTAGTTGTACCTGGAGTATGTCAGATGCATTATGCTGGGTGGGTCTATATTATAAGCATGAACGTTTACTTACCGAATGCCTAAATGTCGGCACGTCTTCATCGAACCTGTGAAAACATCAATCATCCAGAAGCGCAAAATCAGAAACGTCAAATCGTCATGGCTGGCCCTTCTGTGGTATAGCTCCGTAAGGCAAGTGTTTGATAGTTACAGACCTTAGGGTTAGGGTGCAGGTTAAGGTAAGTGCATAGATGGTAATTTATGTTAGATTTAGTGCAGGGTTAGAAGTAGGGTTTTGTTAAGTGTATGTGTGTGAATTAGTTAGTTTGTTTGGGTTTAGCTTTTTAAGGTAAGTGTGCGATAATTACGGACCTTAGGGTTAGGGTGCGGGTTAAGTTAAGTGCATACATGGTGGTATATGCAAGATTTAGTGCAGGGTTAGAAGTAGGGTTTAGTTTAGGGTTAGAAGTAGGATTTTAGTTAGTGTACGTATGTGGTTTATTTAGTTTGTTTGTGTAGGTAGTATGTAGCGAGCGGTGGGGTGGGACAACTATGACAGTGTGACTTTTTGAATTTTGCAGTTTAGGGCATTCAGTGTATTTGCAGTTCGCGGAATATGTGTTGACGTTTAGGTATTCGGGTAAGTAAACGTTGGTGTTTATAATATAGACCCATGCTGGGCTACTAGTCTGGAGGTGTGCCTATCCTTTAAGAATATGAAGACACCATGACCTTTGGAGCTTGGGTCCATGTTCTGGGGCTGAAAGGTGTGGAATGAGTTATAGCCTGGTAGTGCATGGGGTGCTTTCTGCTGCTTTAAACCAAGTCTCTGTTACAGCACAATTGCCGATGTTCTCCATTTTGAGGAGTGATTTGAATGAGTGCATCTTGAGATTTAGACTTTTAGCATTGAGCAGCATGACCCTCAGACTGCATTTATTTATAGCTGTTATGGTGGTAATTTGGTCTTTGGAACACTGCCTAAAAAAGGCACTATAGAGGTGGCAAGAACCTTAAGCAGTACCTGGAAACCCAGGGCTGTCAGATGCAGGCCATCTCTTGCAAAGCATCAAGGTCTATCAATCATGTCATCCCAAGCAGACAGATACTGGATCCCTTTAGAATGACACCAGAAACTTAGCCAATTGTTGAAGCCAATCATTTTCTGTGTGTACTGTGGTATCATTCTGGGCAACGGTAGGATACTGCTCAGGGCTAGGGTCATACCTGACTGGGTCACATAATCTGAGAGCTCCACCATGTCTCTTTTCATGTAGTCCAGGGAGGTGTGTCTCAGGTCATTCACACCCACGTGGACAATGACAGAGTCATACTTGTACTTGTTGTGGAGTGACCTGAGTGTGTGTGTTATGTATCTGATTCTGGCACCTGATATACAGCTAACTTTACCTTCTCCTTATTCAACTTAGTGAGTGGGACATCACTGTGCC